>NC_048410.1:1096632-1118117 GCF_013103735.1 Etheostoma cragini
GAGGTCTGGGGGGGTCATAGTGTAGTAGGAGACCTGTCCCAGAGACCTGAGAGGTCTGGGGGGGTCATAGTGTAGTAGCAGATCAGAAGTGTATTTCGGTCCTAAACCATTGAGTGACATAGGGTAAACAGACACAGAGCTGTCTGTAGCTCAGACACAACAGACTGCAGCTCTGAGGTCGGCAGCATTTTAGGATCCTCTTCCACAGCACTGACTGAAATAAAGATGGACGACACGTCTCCACTTTCGAACCGCTGTCCCAAAGCCGTGTTATCAATGTCCCGCCTGTACACCCGCCCAACCAATATAGAGTCAATCCCAGCGGCCAATCATGACGTTTCAGCGTGTTTTCATAGCATCAAATAACTAATAAAAACCAAACTGATGAGAAAAATCAACATTTTACCAAAAATAAGCGGGATCAGAACTACCTCAAATGACAGAAAACTGACAAATGTCTCTGTCATTAACGGGATTTGACAGACAGGCTGGAGACTGAAACAGTCAAACACACAGCAGACGGGTCTGCAACAAGACATAACATCAGATCTCAGCTAACACACACACACACACACACACACACACACACACACACACACACACACACCTCACCCTGGAGTTTGGCTGCTCATCGAAGACCAGTTTGAATGTGTCTGCCTGAGACTGACTGGCGTTGTCCAGACACATGTAACCACACACTCGATACACAGAGTCTCTGCAGCCAGCGGCTGGAGGAAGACGTCAGGAGGAGAGGGGAGAGAGAAATTATTATTATAGCACATTTTATAGATTTGCTTTCATGTGATGCTGTCTTATTGTAGTCTTTTTACCCTATCATCTGTTAATTTAATTACACATATTCATTTTAAGGTATTGATTAGTATGGCCTTTTGTTTCCTCTGTCAAAGCACTTTGTAAACTATTATGTTTTTTAAAGGTGCTATACAAAGAACGTATCTGATTACAGGTCAGAATGGTTGCCAAGGAGAAGGTATTAGTCTCCCTAAAAACGTAAAAATGTAACCTATTAGAGTCATCAACTAACTTGAAGATGATAAGGTTACTGTTAACCAATTTCATGCTGTGAATGGGAAATAGGACCTTTAGGTACATAATGTTAGCAGTACTTTGTTAGCATAAGTTTGCTAGCCTTAGAATGGATTCTGGTGAGCACAAGAAACACGATCCCTGTGTCCCTTCAGAGACGCCGGATAAAGAGAAGTTTTCTTCTAAGCTGGACTTCTGTTTCACCTTTCAGATGGTCCTGCATGACTCTCCATCCATGGCCGCTGATGTAAACACAGGGGGGAGGGCAGAAGAACCTGTGAGTCACGAAGGAGTCCAGACTTATTACAGAATCAATTATGAACATTAAAATATTAGACAACGCTTGCTTTTGTGTTTTAATGAAAACTCAACTCTGGAGTTTGGAAAAAGAAAATAACAGTAGCCTAATATTGAAGGAATTGGTCTCATTTTATTCTTTTAAAGGCTTTTAAAAGGACCTTGCAGAAAGGCAGTCTGGATGTCATTTTTTTCTAAATTGATGTATGACCCGGGTTTTTTATGATGACATTGTTGTTTGAATATGAGTGAAAGTGTGTTTGCGTCTATTTGAAACCGCGCTGCTGCCACTTGCCAGGACACTCTTGAAAAAGAGATTTTTTAATCTCAAGGAGTTTTTATATCCTGGTTAAATAAAGGTTTGAATGAATGAATTTAATTGATAACAGTAACATTTGAACTAGCAATGAAACACTTTGTTTTTTTAAAGTGAGTATACTTTAAATTTCTTGCATTTATTCAGCTAACTGTCTGAAAAGCTGTCCTCAGAAGCATCATCGAACCTTTTCTCGGTGCCGTAGGACTTCTGAGCGACCTTGGCGTGCAGGATGGTAACAGTCTGGTCTGCGTGAGCCTCTCTTACTGGTTCCCTCGTTATTCCCTGTAACTGAGAGCCTTGAAACCCCAGGTCCAGCCTCCTGATTGGACAGAAATGTTATCAGTCACAAACAACCAGAAAGAATTGTTTTTGTGGGTTCAAGTGGTGAGACATGTTTCCCTGTAAAGAACACTGACTGAGACACAAGTGAACTACAGTAGACTTTGGTCTTAGCCACTATGGTTTCTTGTTTTCTTCTCTGGGACACGAAGCATCTCAGACTCAGGACCCTGTTTTAAAGATCTAAGTGCACGGCGTGAAGCGCCTGGCGCAGGTGTGTTTAGGGCGTGTACAAATCCACTTTTCCTAGTTTCAAAAACTGCTAGTTTTGGAAAAAAAGGTGCCTGTGCCTGGTACATGGTTCAAAAGGCCTGTACCGCGTGGTTTACATTAATTAATATGTGTATTTGGGCGTTAAGTGCAATAAACCAATCCGAGGTCATCTCCCATTCCCTTTAAAATCCAGGCGCGTTTGTACCTTGGAGCATTGCTGTCTGACGTGCAGTTAGAGGACAAATGTAAACACAAGATGACATCATGACTTCGCTTAAACATACACGCCAACTTTCTTAAGCCAAGTGGTGTGCAATATTGTTTCTTGTACTATGGCAGCTGCACTTTATAGTGTTTTGATAAATAACTATTTCTTTAAACCATTTTCAATGCATAAAAATGTAAAACTCTCTGCAGGATATCAGACCCAAAGCCCATAAAGACCTTTCAAAATAAAAACAAGTTCTATTTGGCAAATCCTGTGCAAGAAAAAAGACGTGACATAACAGAGTGACTAAACAACGAGAACATTCAGGCTTCTGGCTGTGCGTCTGAGCGTCGTGCGAGAGCAGAGGAGAGCGACTCTCTGAAAGCAGCAGGGTGCTGGTTGTAACAAGAAGCCCAATAACACGACCGTCACACAGTCGCAACACACAGAGAACACGGCTGATCTGACATTCAGAGGCCTGCAGGGTCAGGGCCAAACAACAAGGGTCCATGTTCTCCTCTGCTCGTCAAATCCCAACAAAGATCTTCAGTTTCAGTGAAATGTGGCTGCAGCTTTTTGTAGAAACATTTACAACCTTTCTTCAAGTATTTCTTATATGTGGTGCAGGGAGGAAGGTTTCACCCAGACCATCCGTCGGTCTCTAACATCACAGTGTAAGATGGATTCTGCTTAGACCGCCGAACTGTTCCTTTTTATTCATGCAGCAGCAGATGTACTGTGTCAAAAATAAAAAACAAGTGATTCACAAATGATTAAAAGGGTATATTAAAGGAGCAGTTTGTTGTTTTAGCTGCCTCAATGTTCCCATCACCCACAGCTCCCCGCTCAAAAAAATCAGACAACTTTTGCTGGCTCCATTGTTGTTGTTGTTCGAAGTACAGTTTGTACTTCTGCATTTTTTTGTATGCCTGTGTCCATGGAGACAGGGGCGGCTCCTTACCGCTCAACAATCGAAACAGATGAAGAATTTAATAGTGTATTGCTGGAATCAGACATTGTGGGATCCTTTAGTGGTTACCATGAACTATTTGTTCATATAACTACTAAAAGTAAAGCACTGTAATTCCTTTGTATTCCATGTATTTATCACCGTCTGCAGCACCTTGACTGCTGCTGTATAAGAGAGCTGTTGACTGTGTAGGGAGGAGGTCGGGGTGGACGGATGGGCCATTAAACACGCTTTCAAACAGGGGAGAGGGGTTCGTGTCCCGGGGAAAACAAAAGACTATCACCCAGGAAACACACGATTGCTCCCCAGGAGTGTTTAAACCAAACTACAGAGCTGCTCCGTGTGGACAACAAATGGTAGTCCTGCTGTTAATGTGCACCAATGAATTTTCACATTGAGCTAAAATAGAGATAGACGGACGCTTGGTCAGGGGCCTGTGGCGTTGTTATTGACGCTATTTATACGTTATTGTCTACCTTAGCGTCAGATCTAAATGCGCTTTATTTGTTTGTTAGGTTTAGAAAAAGATTGTGGTTGGGCTTTTAAAAGGTACATTT
This sequence comes from Etheostoma cragini, assembly GCF_013103735.1. Taxonomy (NCBI): domain Eukaryota; kingdom Metazoa; phylum Chordata; class Actinopteri; order Perciformes; family Percidae; genus Etheostoma; species Etheostoma cragini. The sequence goes on from NC_048410.1 coordinate 1,100,583, forward strand.
CCCTGACACATGGGACGAGAACGGGACAGTTGGGTTTAGGAAAACATGGTGGGTTATGGTGCTGGTTATAAAATGAATGATTCTCTGACACGCGGGACACAAACCCCGGTCTCCCAGGTGAAAGTCTTGTGTTTGATCCAACCACCCAATCAACCTCCTTGTGCTGAATTTTGGCCTTTAATACTACTCGTTACCGTTGTCGCTCTTATTACTACGTCATCTTAAAGCACCACGGAGCTGATGCTCTGCCCGGTGCGTAACATAAAAAGGGTGCTTTCTGATCTGATGAGTTATGAGTTGGGAGTGAGAACTGGTTGTTTTGTGGCTGACATGCAACGTTACTTGGGAGGCAACGAGTCAAGAGCTTTCTAATTGTTGCAGGTTTTCTCTGATATGGATCTTCTCTTTATGAAATGACCGTCTTTCAGCAGTAAAATCCTTCTTTAAAATTGAAAAACTGACCTGCTGGTTACATCCTAAAAGCTGTCTACTAAACAAGCAGCAACCTAAATTATCCAAACACAGAGGTTAAACCACCATCCGTCTTTTAAATCAAACAAACATCCTCTCTATAAGTGTGCTGAGGTAGAAATACAACACGGCTCACAGTGTTGTTATTGATATTTAAGCTGCATTATTCTTCAGTCAGTCCTGATATCTGAATGTTTAACATGGAAATCACAAAACGTCTGTCTTTCTGCCAGGCAACAGAATCTAAACTTCATTTGGATGCATTGTGAAGAGCTGAACATGCTATACACGTGTATATGTCTATTTCCATTCAAAACATGGCTAAATACTCTTCCTTCTGGCCCTGACATCGCTCCTAGAAAACTACATGTATTCAGAGGAGAGCTCCTTGTCAGGGAGGAAAGTCTGCCCGGTGAGCTGTATACTGACGGTTTTGTTCATATGTGAGGGGAATCCCCCTGACCCAGTACACCTCTCTCCATGGTCCACAGTTCACACTCGACTGGCGGTGTGTGTGCTCAGTAGACCTTTACCTTTTCAAAAGGTCAGAGGTCAGCGTGTCGGGAGCTCAGACCCTCTGGCATTTAGCACCGAGAACACAGAATGGACAGAAGGAAGAGCAAAGAGGGGGAGGGGAGGAGAGGAACGCACTTAGACCGCCAAAAACGTCAATTTTCTGGTTCGAGGGTCAGTCCTCGTACCTAAACACAAGGAACGCAACAGTTAACTTAAAGCTCGAGGTTTTAAACACAAATCGTTAATGTCGTGAAACAGTCAGTTTGGTTATGTTTATGCAACAAAACTACTTAGTCAAGTTTAGGAAAAGATGGTGGTTTAAGTTAAAATCAGACGATCTTTCATTTCCTCAACGGTATGCACATGGCGCTGAACGTGACGTGACTTGTTTTACCGGTTAGTTCCTTAAAAAATAAATAATAATAATTGCCATTTTCTTTTCAAACAGAACAAGAACCCCTGCCTCCTGGGTGATAGTCCTGTGTTTGACCCCTTTACCACTCCAAATGACTTATATGGGGGCCTTTTTTGGGGGAGGACAGTCTCAAGAAGTGTGTTCTACTGAAGTAGAAGTACTTAAACAACTGTCAGTGCATTTAAATGTAGTTAAAAAAAAAAACAATTATATTTGTGTTAAGGCATTACCCTGATTTCTCAAACGCAACGTAAACACCTCACCCCGGTTAAAAGATGAGTTCTCATTACCCGGTTAACAGAGGTAGAGAACTCCTTCTGTAAGCAGGGTATTCCTCCATGTCTACACCTTAACCTATGATGGGTTTAAGCGTCTGTGCATGCTCCACCTGCCCCTCCTCACTCCCCTGCCGTGGTTTTTGAACTGGACATACTCCGTCAGCGCGCTGGGAGTCGTAGTTGTTGCTATGACACCATGCAACAAAACAGCAAAGCCTGTATCAGCTGGCCATCGGCAGCAAAAAGCAGGCGGTCCGTCGGTTTAACTCCGCGCCGAGGCAACAACGGACGTCAGGAGATGGCTAGTGTTGGAATTTAAAATGTTTTATGAAAAGGATTCACACATCAACATCTGAGATTCTGACTATTAATTGACTGAACCATGAGACCGGAGCAGGATTTAGCTCCAACACTAGACATATGATCCATCTCCGTGGCTGTCAACGTTGTGTGCACCACTGGGGCTTTTTCCGGGGAATGTCACCACAGACAGCCAGTTCATAATACTGAAAATGTAAAATCTCTCATCAGTGGACCTCAACCATCATTGTGTTACCTCATTTAGCCGTAGATAGTGACATGACAAAAACATCCCTGAGGTTATTTTTAAAAGGTAACTTGGATATTTTTCAACCTTGACCTTATTTTCCCATGTTTTTGTGTCTAAGTGACTAATGGAGATAGCAATCTTTGAAATTGGTCCAGTATTCTATTAAAATCCCAAGTCTAGGACCAGCAGACTCAAGGACTCCTTTGTCCCTCATGCCATCAGACTCTACAATTCTGGGGGGAATAGGGAAACGAGGACTGTACAGAACAGGAAAAAAGGAAAGAAGTGGTCTCTCTTTCACTGTGCAATTACGTAGTTAATAATCTACTTACATACACACCTGGACACTAACTGCTCTTAACTGTTAATTTATGCCAAAGGTCTATTTATAGCTAAAAGTTTATTGTTATTGTTATACTGTATTTTTATACTTCTTTATTTTCTATTCAAGTGTTTAAGCTGAAATCTGCTGCTGGAAATTCAATTTTCTTGCGGGAGTCATCCCAAAAGGATCAATAATGAGAGTCTAAGTCTATTAAGCATCAACAAAACAAAAGCTGCAATGTAACATTAACGGGCACTTGCGCACCTTTAATTTCCATCCACTAAAAGTGCTGTTTTTTTGCCACAAACAGGTTCAGATTATTATTCTAAGTGTCTGACAACATTTTGTAAGTATGCCTACAGAGATAGACCTTTTTGTTAAAGAGTAAAATCCTTTATGTTTAACATGAAATTGGTATCATGTATTTTTTTTTCTACTCCATGTAACCCTTGTGTTGTCTTGTTAGCCACCAGGCACTTGTTATGGTCTGTGTTGCCTCTTTACAAAGCATAATGTAAAAATAATTTTCACCTAGTTTGGTGTTACATCTTCTTAGAAAACTTCATTCTAACATATTACCATTAGTCCTACACTTATTATTGAAATCCATGGTCATTAAACCCATTCACATCAAATTAATCCTATTTTCTGAGTTAAAAGCCCTCAGATATTATGAATTATTTGGACTAATAGTTAAGGTGTGTTGCTGGATAATCACAGCCTTTGTTTCGTGTATGGAACGATCCAAGTTATATTTGGGCAATTTGGTTGAATCAAACCCATATTTGTTATATAGAAACTTTTGAAAATGGGTTAAATTTGACTGGAGGACAACATGACCAATTTAATCGGGTTGAGTTATTTTAAAAGTTAGAATAATTGTTAAATGTGAATAGTTTCCCTATTTTTTACTCCTTGGTGACAGTAGCCAACTGAATATTTTTGAGTTGTGGACAAAACGAGACATGTGAGGACGTCACTTTAGGCTTTGGGAAACACACTGATCCACATTTATCCCCATTCTCTGACATCTGATAGAGCAAACAACTATTCCATTAAATAATAAAAGTATGAATTGACGATTCAAATAATTGGTGTAATCCCTGACTCGTGCGCACTCTGCGCGCCAGCCCCCTTTCCAAACCTCTCCCCTCCGCGAGCAGAAACTCGTTTTCTCCCTCCCCGGTGTTCGGGTTAAAGGCGGCAGGGGGCGGGGGTACCGGGTTGGGTCTCTGCCTCCACAAATCCTTCTCCTGCCGTTTTAAGACCTCCACCGCCTCATTCCACCAGTGAGTATCACCGAGGAAAGGTCACGCGCCGCCCTGAACACATTTTCACGTCCACGCGCTCATTCCTCACGGCACGGCGAGGCTTCTCTGAGGAGAACCAGGTTGGGATAAACGACAGCAAACCGTGACCTGACCTCTCGTAACCCGGGACAGTGTGTGTGTGTGTGTGTGTGTGTGTGTGTCACGGGACTTTCTTGTTGCGGACGTTGAGTGACGACCCAGCCGGTCTTACCTGTCCCATCCGCCGGTCCTCGGTGCGTCGTGTCCGGCCAGCAGCGTCCCCAGGTGAGTCAGCGGGCTGCCCGGGTCCGGGGAGAGAGGAGGGGGGTAAAACAGAGCGGGGTCCGCCTGGGAGAATCCTGGCTGGGTGGTCGAGGTTTCTGGCAGATTAAGAGAGACAAGATCGGTTTAAAAAGAGCATTATTTATAACATGAAGCAGCTTTTAAACTTTAAAAGCAAAGAGAAGCAGAAGGGGATGAAAAAAAAGTGCAGCTGCACTTTTATGTGACTCTCGTGCTGTAATTACTTGTTGTTTTCAAGGTTCAAAGCACTTAACTGGAAGTCTCTTTGGATAAAAGCGATATTTAATGTCATGGGGTCTCTGCAGGGTGATCTTGAAGCTGTGCATCCTGCACGAGGACCGAAGGTGCCTCATTAGAGATGCTCAGTGTAGCAGCTGAACTCTTTAGTCGACAGAGATGAGTCGGATAGAGATTGATGACTAATCGCTCTGAGGAAGAGTAAGCATGTTCTGTTCTGACACTTTAACTCATTATTCAAGGAAACAACCGTCAACTGCAGTCAACATCAGCTGCTTCTGGCATACAAAACCATTCAAAAGCCCCCCCCCCATGACAGGCTACAAGCTGTCATGAACATTTGGGTTGTTGCAAATATGTCTATCTTCTTTTCTCTGAATGTTCTCAGTTTAAATGTTTCTAGTATGAGAAATATGTCTGTATTCTCCTCTGCGCATCAAGAGCTGGCTTCTGTCTGAGGTTTCTGTCTGCAAGGCAAGGCAGCTTTATTTGGGTAGCACATTTCAGCAACAGGGCAATTTAAAGTGCTTTACATATAACAATTAAAATAATAAAAGTTACAGTGCAGTACAAGAAATTAAACATTAAAAAGCAGTTAAAATAGTTAAATATAAAAGCAGATAAAAAGCAGACTTTGTTGACTAAAACAACACAGTCAGAACCTTCTTTTCCATCTCATCCATCCACAAAAGGAAGTTTTTCCTAATTGCTGTTGAAACAAATGCTTGCTCTAAGGGGAATGGTCAGGTCTGTAAATGAGTGTGATCTAGATCTCAGGACAATTTACAGATTTAGTAGATCACTTGTTATGTTATGGTATGACATTATAAAAACAATTTATTTGAATTTCTTTACATTTCTACACTGTTTCATGTGTTTGGAATGAAGTGAAAGAATGAAAGAATGAGACAATACAAATCTTATAACATCTTCTAGTCCTAACTCTAAAAAGGTGCTGTTGGCAGGTTTATCAAATGATGGGAGAGAGGGAGGGAGTGAGGGAGGGAGGGAGTGAGGGAGGGAGGGAGAGAGGGAGAGAGAGGAGAAACGCTGTGGGTTCCCACTGGTTGCCTGGAGGTGATGCTCGCTGCGCTGCATTGAGGCAGAAGACAGATCAGTTAGAGAAGACAGACAGGCAGACGCTGTATTAAAGGTTAATGGACAGACAGACAGTCATAATAAAGCAGATTTGTTTTAATACAAGTTAGAAAGTTTCACAAAAGTAAAAACTTATCTTAAAGTCAAAGAATGAGTTTGGAGTCCCATGTTTCCCAATAAAGTGAAAGAGAAACCATAAATGTATGTTAACAGTCCTCTTAGTGGTTAGAACCAGCAATATGTTGGCCACATCCACCATTACATTAAACGTTTGCCTTATTGTGCAACTTACAAAAAACTGAAACGGTTTATGAACATCTTTGATCTGTAAGATGTTTCTGTTAAGTTTCTGTTGCACTTTTTCACATTTTGTTTTAATTAATACACACCCCTCTCCACTTTAGCCACAATTTAAATTTATTCAACGTAGTGTTTACAAATTTACAATGCTTCCATGCAGATTTACTAGGTGCAAAAGGAAAATGCAGTTTTGCAGCAACAGTGATTTTGGAACCTTTCATGTAAAAACTCTTCCTCTTTAACAAAAAGGTTTATCTCTGTAGGGATCCTTGGTATAAATCTGTCAGACACTTATAGTAATCTGAGCCTGTCAGTTAGTGAACGCAAACTGAACGTGCGTAATTGCCCATTAAAGTTACATTGCAGCTGTCTTGCTTAATGCTGGACCAATTCCAAAGTTGTTCCCATCAGCCACTTGGACACACAACCAAAAGGTAAATAGGGTCCAGGTTGAACAGATTAATTCAAATGTCTATCTGAAGTCTGACAGTCAGAGTCTACGTCTGTGAAAGCAGCCTCAGTCTGGCCTACAGTCAGACAGATAATCAAACATGGAGACAGGAAGTCAGGCAGTGAGACAGGCAGGTAGACCGTGCAGGAAGTGAGACAAACTGCAACCAGTAGCAGAGTCCACATCTGGTTCCAATCTCCAGCTACTAACAAGAAGTGCTGTGTCTTCATCTCAGTGTGGGCTCCAGCTGTCACTCAAAACCTCCTCCAGTACCGACCACAGGCTCTCAGCCCATCTCACGGCACACAGTCCCCCGTCTCCCTGCTCTCCGGATGAACACATGCTCTCCATCTGTCTGTCTTCTTCTCTCTCTCTAATGTCTGAACCGCTGAAGAGCTGATCCGTGATCACTGCCGTGGGAAGCCAGGCTGTCAATCAAACTCACAGAGAGACTTTATCGTTTATGTAACTTGTACCACCCTACTTGACCTACCTGCGTTCCCCTTCACTCCTTCCCCTGCTGCTTTAATCCTTAACGTCTTTCTTTCAACCAGAGGAGATTTTCTTCAGTCACACTCCTATCATTGATTTCAGATGTGGCCACAGGTGACAAAAGTAGGGCTCCAACTAAGGATTATCTGTGAATTATTTTCTGGATATATCAATTAGTTGTTTGGTCTAAAATGTCAGAAAAATTATGAAAACGTCGGTCAGTGTTTCCCAAAGCCCAAGACGACATCCTCAAATGTCTTGTTTTGTCCACAACTCAAAGACATCCTGTTTACTGTCACAGTGGAGAGAAGAAACTGGAACATATTCACATTTAACAAGCTCAGAAAAAACAACTCGTGCCGATTAAGCAATCATCAAACTAGTTGCAGATTAATTTATTTGTGCATAACTAATCCATTAATCGTTGCAGTTCTAGACAAATTACACTTTTTCTCCTACACGAGGACTTGGTTCCAGACCGTTTTTGGCTTGTGACTTCTTTAAAGAAAGCTATGTGAACGGATTTATTCATTTGAAAACCTTTTTGAGGCATAAATGATTAAAATAAGGCTGTAAACCTGAGAAAAGACGGAAGGAGGAAAATCTGCATATATAAACTACATTTTCTGTTGCACTGATATATAGGTTTTCCCTTTTTTGTGATCAGTTTTCTTTTTTCTTTTCTTTTTTTTACATATTTAAGAAATAGAGAGTGACAAAAAATTACAAATAAATACACTGAAACGAGAACGTGTCCCAGGGCCAACAAAAAAAAAAAATATTTACAAATACAAATAATATTTAAACAGAGGAAAGACAGAAGGGAGGGAGACAAAACAACACACGCAGAAACAGACACACACACGCACACACACACACGCACACACACACACAGACAGACAGGCACAAGACAAGGGACCAAACACCTGGGCGAGTTAGAGGTCCTCACAGAGTCAGTGTTGCACCGCCATGTGTCCAGAGTCTTCCCTGGGGAACCATTTATCCGCACCGTGGACACTTCCAAATAAACCAAACCAGGTAGGAAGGGATCCACTTGCGGAAAGACATGTCATGTGGTGATTTCCAACGGGTTGCACTCATCTTCTTTGCAGCTGTAAGTCCAGCAAACAGCACGTTTCTGAGTCCCAGAGAGCTGAAAGTCTGACAGGTCATTCAGAATCAAGACCTCAACAGTAACATCCAGTTGAACACTGAACAAGGAGGAGATTTTGGATGCAATAAGTGCATAAAGGGCTGTTAATTATTTTCATGTGATGCGTATTCATCGGGGTGAGATATGTCCTTTGAATGAAATTGTAGTGAATCTGCTGATGGTCTGGATTGCGAGATACTTCATGCCAGTCAAGATCGAGGTCTGGGCAATCACGTTCCCAGATCCTCTCAATAGGAAGGGCAGAGCGGCCAGAGACCACCAAGAACTGATGAAGCCTAGACACCATACCACAGTTTTTAGGCTGCAAAGGAAATAATTTCTGAATGGGATGAATGGGCAAAGGCCTCTGCCAATGGACACTGTGTGCCTTGAGTGCCGACCTTAACAGCAGGTAAAAGAAGGTGGAGGAACGTGGTAGATCAAATGTGTTTTGCAAGTCAGAGAATGGTAACAAGCCAACCTGTCTAAAAATGTCTTTTAGACAACAAACTCCCCTTTGTTCCCATTGTGGGGCTGTTGTCGGCCTCCCACCAATCAGGAGTGCTGTATTATTGAATATAGGAGAAAAAGTGTGCCAGCTACAAGCTATAGTCTGGTTAAAATGAGAGATAATGGGGCCAAAGTTTAGTTGGCACTGTTTGCTAGAAACATCGGCAAAAATAACGTCATGGAGTGACCGAGGCTCTGTCATGGCACCTTCTGAGGTACGCCAGCAAACAGATGTGTCTGGATTAAACCAGGTGAGGAGGGGTCTCAACACAAAGGACCAGAAATAGTGTTGGAAGTTGGGAACTGAGAGGCCACCATCCTCTTTCCTTCTCTGTAGAGTACACATATTGAGTCGCGGCCGCTTGCCTTTCCAGATGAATTTAGATACTGCTGATTGTAATTCACGCCAGTAGCCAGCAGGAGGGGAGAGGGGTAGCATACAGCATACATTTTTACAATTCTGTTGTGGAGATCACAATCCTGCCTGTGTCATCTGACCAAGAGGACAACACTTTAAGTGGGAGATTCCGTTTGACAACAATGGACACGCCTTTTGTTTTTGAGCTTGCTGACGAGGATGCAATTATGTGACAGAATCTATCTGCTAAATGCCCGACATCCACCTGCAGTAAATGAGTCTCCTGTAACAATGCAATGTCAACATTTCTCCTTTTAGTAAGCCCAGAGTGCTGGCTCGTTTATGACGAGCATTCACTCTCACTACTCTCCACTACTCCAAACTAAAAAATAAAAGCTCACCCATCATCAAAAAAGCTGCGTTCTAAATGAAAGTACATACTACTACTGCCTTTCATTTCGCTAAATCCTAACAAAAAGTGTATCCAAAGTTAAGTCCCTCAACACACAAAACATGTAACACACATAACAACAGCAGACAAGACATTGATGCCAGAGGTAGAGAAGGGGGGGGGGGGGGGAATAGCCAGAGAAGCTAACAGTCAAATTCGGTCTGTGATCAAGATTGGATATGGGGCAGCAAAGATGGAACACTAGAGCCGGCTCACTCCCCATTACGACCCATTGTACCAACATGGAAGTTTCCTGAGAGTGGAAGTTCTCCTTTTATTAGACAGTCTCTAGTAAAGTCTTTCTATGAAGTATTTCAACTGGGTTCAACACGTTTCATGACAAACTGAGACTTTCTTCACTTGCAAAACAAACTTTTAAACTGACAAACATAATTTGTGGATTTCATGGCTCGATTCAAACAGGATTAAAAAAAACAACCACATGGTCCCATGGTTGTTCAACGGAAGGGCAGGGACTTCCCCTCTATAAGACGGCAAAATCATCTGTGACTCACCTTTCCTGCCTTGATCGGCGATGCCCAACTCGTCCATGATTGGCTCTGCTGACATTAAGACGGGGTGCTGCTCCGGTCCATCGTCACTCTGCTGATTTTAAGAGAACTGCAATGTTTACAGTGAAAGATCTCAGAGCTGCACAACAACTCATGAGTGTTTTTGGACTTAAGCCGACCTTACATCAAACAACTTTTCATGCGATTCCACTGCCTCAGACAAATTTTGAATATTGAAATTAAATCCCGAGAGTCTTACTGGATTTGGGGCGCCCTCCCATCGTCTTAATCAACTGGTGTAAGGTGGATGGTCATAAAACCAAGTCTGAGCTGTCTTAAGTCTTTTACTCGTCTTGACGTTCAAACAAAATCAATATTATCCTAAATTTTAACTCTTGGTAGTAAAATCTTCTGGTCTGTGACTGAAAACTCAGTGACATTATGACATATCTTTATATGTGAGATGGTGTCAGACTTTAGTCTTTTCAGAGTCTTCTGGTGTATGGTAACCAATAGTTGGACAAACAAATTCACAATTGGCAGATCTTGTTCTGGAGGAATAAAACAATGACTTCAGCGTCCATGAGCAGGTCTAAGACCTGCGTAATTCAACTAATGCAGCTGTCGACTTAACGTCAAGTTGGCCCTTGTGCTGCAGCTTGATGGTCTGTTGAAATGTTGATATCTGTGTAAACTAAACAAATCTGCCTAACCGAAGACAACTTTAAATGTCTTACAGACTCAAAAAACTGACCCTCAGAACTAGAAAAAGCAGTGAAAACATGAAATCTTCATTAATATTCACTTGCATTAGAGCTGCAACTAACGACTATTTTCAATGTCGTTTAATCAATTGAATATTTACTGGATTTATCAATTAGTTGTTTGGTCTATGACATGTCAGAAAAAAGTGAAAAATCAGTGTTCCCCAAAGGCCATGATGATGTCCTGAGATGGGTTTCATCCACAACTTAAAGATATTCAGTTTACTGTCACAGAGGAGAGAGGAAACTAGAAAATAATCACATTTAAAGCTGCAACCAGAGACATTTTCTGAAACTAATTGATTATTGCATTGTGACAATAACACTAAAATTGATAACAAATAAGAAGTTCCCTCATGGTTTCTTAGTGAGAGCTGACCTGAAATCAAGTTGGTTAAGATCCTTTTGTTGTTGTTCTCATTCTGCGCTGCAGGTTCAGTTTCTATCCTTCCAGATGTTTCCACATGCTGTAACAGTTATTTCTCAGGTCCACGTCCTCACAGCAGTAAACGTTAATTTAAAGGATGTCAGTGTCCATCAGTCACTTAAACCAGCGTCATGCCTTTCCACCTCAACGTACAGTCGATCTACAGTAACAGAGACTTCAGGGAAAAAGATGTGTGCCACTCTGTGTGTGTGTGTGTGCGTGTGTGTGTGTGTGTGTTCATGTTTACCCTCCACCACAGATCTGTTATCTGAACACTGCTCTATGTGTGTGTGTATGTGTGTGTGTGTGTGTGTGTGTGTGTGTGTGTGTGTGTGTGTACATTACTGTATCTCTCAGTTTGTGTGGATAAGGAGATAATCACCTGTTGTTGGGCTGCAGTTTTCTCACACACACCTTTTTCTCTTCGGCAAACAGCTTTTTCTTTTTTAAATTTATCTATAAGATCTAAAATGGTTTTTGGTTGACCACTGCTCGGTTCTATTTATAATTTAAACTCAGGAATAAACTTTGCATTCAGTGCCTAAGAAACAGTTACATTTGAATTATTAAATACAGATTCACACGCCAATAAACTGACTCTAATATGTATCCATTTAAATTTAGCTCTGGATTACAGGTGACCTGATCTGTAATAATGCTTTAATTAATTACAGTTGCTATAAACTAATTCACAGTGTCGAGAACATGTGTTAACATGCAGCCATTTGAAGTCTGCTCTACTTTTAATGCAAGATACCACAGATATGAGATAAGTCCACACACGTGGCCTTCTGACATGGCCGTCAGTATGCAGTAGTTAATGAATATACTGGAGCGCCTTCATGTAGGATTAGTAATCATACACCAAGAAGGAATGACACCACATATACTGTAACTGCATCAATGTTTGCCCGGATTGACTCGTTTTCTTTTCTCATTTATGCCATACCTACGTCAACACAGTACTTTAAAATATGCTGTATTCACGTAATAGTCCTACTAGGGCTGTGTATTCCCAATGATTTCCCAAATGATTGATTTGATTCCAATTCACAACATCCTGATTCAATTATATTTATGATTTAATTTTGGTAAGGTTAAGGGAATTCCAGTTACAAAACCAATTTTGCTTGGATATAAGTAGATTCTCAGACAACTTAAGCGGTAAATTGTACAAGCAAGAATTGTTTTCGATAATTAGAAACTAACAAACTAACAGACAGAAGCAGTGGGAGACCAGCAACTCCCTTGTTCTGCAATGGAAAATGTATTTTTTGTAATGTGTGTGGTGGCATTGAAGAGAGCAGAGATAACTTCTTTAGTTCCCCGGGCTGTCTGCAATATCAATAATATATATATTTATATATATAAATATTCTAACCCTAGTTTACACATGAACTGATATTTTCTTGTTATGTGTCTAAAACTACAGACAAGTACTTCATACAATCCCACTTAAAAAATCCAAACTATCCCTTTAACATGAAATTAAAAGCAATGTATTGGATATTAAAACAGCAAACGCCACCAGTGATATACTTTAACCCAACTCTCTATTTCCAGGGCGACAAGGTTGATAATTCTTTACCCTCAGAGAGATAATAATTCGTGTTTACCTTCAGCCGCTGTTATCTTACAGGCGGACGTGTCCTGCTGTCTCTTACAGTCAGAGGCTGCTTGAAACATCTCAATCTGATGAAAACAAACAGAAGAACTCAACAACATGTCTGTGTTTCCAATCAGACAGCAGGCAGAAAAACTACAAATAACAGTTGTGGTGATCAACCCAAAAATACATACCTGAAACCCGCTACAGGTTATCTACTGTGAGCAATTTTGGATTTATGCGGTATTTAGATTTTCTGTGAAAGAGATTTGTTTCGTTTGAGATGACACGAGACGCCAGAGGAACAGTTTGAAATCACATTTTAAAGGGTTAGAAAAAGATTGATCAGAACTGGGCTGAATAATACTGTTCTGACTGAAATGTGTTTGTCTCTGGCCTGTTTTGGCCCTGCATGCACATAAACAGCTCAAACTTCCAAATGTATCATTATTGCGTTAAATCAAATTTGTTTATCAGCGTATTCAATTGTGCAAAAACGGGGTTGAATGTTGTGTATGATAGAAGAGGAAAAACACTAAAATGAGGGAGTTTACAGACACCATCATCGTTAAGAATTCCCAAAAGAAGTTTTTTCTGCAAACTGAACATTTTTAGATTTTAGACTGATAGATTTTAATCTGTAATCTTTATTTAATCAGAGGCTTTTTTAATAAATTGATTACTCTAAACAATCAGCAGATGAAATAATCGGCAGATGAATCAACAATTAGCTCTTCAAACGCACGTCTAAGTTGATAAATCTGGTGAACTGTGACATTCAATTCAATTCAATTTTATTTATAGTATCAATTCATAACAAGAGTTATCTCGAGACACTTTAGAGACAGAGCAGGTCTACAACACACTCCATAGTTTACAAGGACCCAACAGTTCAGACATCCCACCTGATGCAGTTTTAACTTCTTGCACTAATGTGTATAATGTGTTCTGCAGAGTGAAGTCAGGGTCAGAGTCCACCTTGTGTGGTTTGAGTGGACATCAGGGGCGAAGGCACAGGAAGTCTGGAGAATACATCAACATGCTCCACCCCATCGGGGGCAGCTGTACTTGTTAGTGTTCAGCGGCAGATGATGAAGTTGTCTAAAGTGATAGTTTAGGTGTTTAGAGGCGTGGTTGTAGGAGCTACTTATCCATAGTCAGTGTGTTAGCTACAGTAGATGGCGGTAACTAAGCAATGTCCTGCTGAGGACTGGGAAGGAGCAGCTACACGTTTCAGGGGCTTTTCACACCTGAAAGTCCAAACCGAGGTTCGGACCAAGGTTCCTGTTTTTGTTACATTGTATACATTTGATGCTGTTACTTTGGGCTTCACATTGCAGTTATGCAAGCGCACTAAAGAACCCCACATTACATAACTACTTCCTGTCGTCATCCTACATGTAAGCTCCGCCTCCCAACACTTGTAATTGATTGGTTTGTGTACAGGCTTCCCCGTCCTCTCGTATCCTCTCTCTGGTGCCGGAGGTTTTGTGAGATTTTTCTAGCTGATCGCTGCTCCCGAGCCACACGGCTCTTTTTGTTTCGTTGCGTTGTTGAAAAGCAAGACACAGGAACTTTACTTGGTTTGAGGAGCTGCAGCACTGTACACTACTGATGTGTTCTCTGCTCTGAGCCTATCCACCGTCATCCTCTCTCATGCACACACTAAGCACGCGGCTATTCCTTAAAAGGGGCTCTAAGCGAGGTTGGGTAATGTTACTTGTTGACGTTCAAACTAGCTCGTCCCTTCCTTTCCCTCCTCCCCCTCCCCTCCATGCTTCCTGAAACATGAAGGCGCATTGTCTATGTAGCCTACGTGCTAACGATACAGCGGTGATGGCTCAACCAACTCCTTATTGTCAGTTATTGGCTGGAGGACTGTTGGTGTATGCTTCGTGGTGCAGGTTGTTGCCGTTTGTAGACCCTGGTCTGTCTACAAAGACCGCGTTTTTTTACAGTGTGTTCAGGGGACGGGCAGCTCACGGATAGTGAGGAGATGTTTGCTGTTTGTAGTCTAAAAAATGTGCGACATCGCTTTGAGCATCTTTAAAGGAGCTATGTTTCTCTTATTCCACATGACAGCCTGTCAGAACTTCCTGTATTTGGTTTCAAAGTCTAAGCCATGCAAACAATGCTTTCACACTAGTAATAAGCCACGGTTCTTTGGGCCGGTGTGTCGGGGAGGTATCACACCTGTGATTTTGGTTTGGGTAAAACTGAAAGGTCCAAAAGTCTGGAACAAACAAGATAAGTGTGAAAGCAGACATCTAGAAGAAACTCTAAATGAGTTTAAGTGTACACTATATTTAGAATATTTTCACTGCTTTGCCTCGTTTACAGACAGCCCTTTAGGACGGAGAACTGAAGCCGTTATCTCTTCTCTTTTCAAATCCACCAGACTCATTTAAAAAAACTATTTGAACTCACAAAGACAACGCCAGACCGGGCCAATGACTTGTCTGTGCACTATTATAGTTGTGAGCTTTTAAATGTTCTTTAATTTGTTCTATTATTTCATTGTGGACTAATTGGTTGATTATTTTCTCCATTAATGGATTAGTTGTTAGGTCTATAAAATGTGAAAAAATGGTTAAAAAATGTGGATCAGTGTTTCCTAAAGCCCAAGACGACGTTCTCAAATGTCGTGTTTTGTCCACAACTCAAAGATAGTTTACTGTCACAGAGGATTGAAGAAACTAGAACAATATTCACATTTAACAAGCTGATATCTGAGATCTTTTAGTGTTTTTCTTAAAAACTGACTCAAACTGATTCATGGACCATCATAATATTTGGGGATTAATTTAATAGTTGATAACTAATGGATTGTTTGCATCTCTAATCTTGTCTCACTTCAGCTTCGTGGATCTGATGGTTGTAGCTAGAAACTTACAATACATTTATTTCACCTTCACCATCTACTCCTCTGCTGCAGCGACAGTATATTTTACTGCCTGCACTTGAAAAGACCTTTAAAACAAACAGCCACTGTTTCTTATTTCGTGGTAATCTCACATTCATGCCAAGGGCAACAACTGCTGCGGCTCTATGACTCCTTTTAACAACCAGCTCTATAAACTCTGCATCAAACTGCTCCCTGATGTGCATTTGTCTGCTGTTATTTTGCTTAACTTTTTCAAATTTAAAGCAAATTCTCTTCCAGCTTAAACGTCATTCAGGTAATGATCCTATAATTTTAGTCCTTTGAATAAATCGTGCATCACAGTTCACATTTAAAGTGTGTGTGTGTGTGTGTGTGGGGGGGTAAATAAACTGTATTCCCAGAGGTGGCAAGAGAACACTGTTTTAGTTTGTTTAAAGTGTTAATTGAAGGAAATAGGATCTCTACTATTTTATTATATTTGGCGTTAACCGACTCGCAGCAGCCGTCGTCAGCAGCCCGTCAACGAGATGTTTAATGAGAAAATATCTCAGCTGAATGATTCTCTTTGTGGATAATTACAGAACATATGTCGGTCTGTGACCGACGCCGAGGGGGGGCAGGGTGTGTGTGTGTGTGTGTGTGTGTGTGTGTGTGTGTGTGTGTGTGTGGTTGGGCGTCTGTGATGCACGTGCTCAGTAGCAGCAGGATGGTCCTAGACTGTTGTTCGGTGAGGAGACGGTCAGGGAGACAGGAAAGGGGTGCTTGGGGTGTTTTTTTTGGGGGGGGGGTCACACTGAGGTCTCTTTGTCCCGCGCACGCTCACACACACACACACGACTTGGATCGAGACCAAACTGTAATCTGTAGTTTCGTTGAAAACACTCCTCTGTGGCGTTAAAATTAGTTTCAGTGCCTTTTAATTTAATTTCCAAAATGTCAAAACAAACTTTCTAAAGTGGTGGTCGGAAATAAATCTATTTGCCTTAAGACGCAAAAACATGGGATAACAGGGTCTGGGTTGAAAATTTAAAAAAAAATTCTTGTCTCCTCCCTTTTAAGATTTCATTTATTTGATTAGGACAATGCACATTGATCACCTTTTCTGTAAATGCACCAGTGTCAGCCAATCAGCTAATTTTCAAGCATAGCGCTAGTTACCCAGCATGCATGTCTTTATGGTGGGAAGAAACCCAAGCAAACTCCACACAGAAAGGCCCGGAACGACCTAGATTTGAACCCAGAACCTTCTTGCTGCGAGGCAGAAAGGCTAACCCCTGAACCACCAAGTCCGCTCGCTCTTCTCACTTTCTTACGTTCCACATTAAACAAGACTACCTATGACGTCGTTTGGCACGTGAGAGCATGTTTAGGCGTCGGTGCATTTTTTACTTCAGATCATTAGTTTAGACTTTGCAGAAAGTGGACATTGTTGTGTGGTGTGTTCTGTTGGTTGGTCCTGGTTTTAATGTCGAGGAATAACTTTATTAGACATTTTTGCATTTTTATTACACATCCAAATCAATTTCCAAAGAATAGTGTGTCTGTCATGCGTTAGGTTTTACTTTGTATTGATTTAAGGGAAAAAGTTGTAAAGGATGATACCTGTATCACAATATTAAGAAATAAAAAAAGTTTACTTTTGGCCAAGCATCTTTTTTATGCTAGGTGGTTTTTGGGACATCTCGCTGCTTAACAAATAAACAGGTCCAACATGTCCCTCTTGCTGGAGGAAATGAGAAAAACATGAACACGCACACAGAACACATTTAACCACAGGACATCCAACCCTGGTATGAAAAGCTGGACACATAAAAACAATATTTCAGGTTTTAAACAGTTCAACAGATCCTCCCGATTTAATGTGTGGGAAACACAAACAGTTTTTGTTTAAGTCTGCGAGATCTGTTACGTAAAGCTTGGAATCAAATCTATACTACCTGGGAAGTGAGAGGGAGGAATCAACAATAGGTGTTATACATATATAAGACCGGTGAGGATGTAGGTGATATTACTGCAGGAAGCATGAATAATTTGCTCCAAATGTTTGGCCGATCGTCTGTTCACTACAGAGATGACAAAATGTGGAAGAGATGAGAGAAAGGGGGCAAGGCAACGAGACAAACAGAGACATCAACAGAGAAAAGA
>NC_048410.1:1118321-1151194 GCF_013103735.1 Etheostoma cragini
TGTGCATACATATATAAAAAAAACATACATACACACCCAGACTTGCACTGACAATTTTGACTATAACATTTATGGTTAATGTACTTTTAAAGCCGAATGTTCTTTGTTATTATTATTATAATAATTACTAATTATTTGTTTTCTCTATACTGTCTTTTACTGTATTTCTTGCAAAAACGGATACTAGAATTTCAATTTCCTAGCGGGAGTCATCCCAAAAGGATTAATAAAGAAAAGTCAAAGTCTAGTCTAAATGTACACACACACACACCTGCGCAAAAATTAAGGTAGCAAACACTCATTATAGCAAACATTAAGACTCATTAAAAGTCATTTAGTTTACACAGTTGTATTTATTGTATTCATTTGTGGTGTAGGGACATATGGGAGCGGGGACGTTGAGCGGGGACGTTGAGAGTAGACTTTTCAGCCGAATACCCCAGAACATTTCCCTCTTTTTCCCAGCCATATGTTGGCAGGCATGCTCATTACTCAGACCTGAGCCGGGATGACCACAGGCTCTGGCTGCCACTCAGGCACAGATAAACCCCCGGAGGACCAGAGGAAGAGAGGTGGCGTTCACGATGCCTGTCTGAGTTGACTGTGTGCCCTGAACATGAACACAGACGTTACATTACCCCTGATAGCCTGCAGGGACACTGTCAGACACACGGGCAGATTAGGGACTCTGTGTGCGTTTATCCACAGCCCTCTATTAGCAGCAATTGCTGTGCACCTTCTCCAGGTGTTTGCAGCAGAGGGTTTTACGATGGGGACGGATTGGAATGTCCCTCTGCAGCATGCCCATAAAACAAGTGATTACAGAGTAGAAACCCCAACGGATAATATGTACTCCTTGTCTTATATTGGCCACAAAAGTGATTTGTTTTTATGCCTAACACAGACTTAAGATCTAATTGGTGCAATACATTCCTTTAAACTTGTGTGTTATGGTAAGAAAACTCATCCACAACAATTCTTATGATACCTTACAAAATTACAGTGACCGGTCACATGACTTAACTTAAGCCACAAAATGATTTGTTAAGATTAGAAACCAGTTAGAGGTTTGGTAAAACACTGGCCCCTTTAACAGTAACTTGTTTTTTTAACCTGGACTCTCTTTGTCCATGTGTTTTGTGTCTAAGTGACTGATGGGAACAACAACCTTTGAAATAGTAGTCTAGTCCAGTACTAGTCCAGTATTAAGCAAGACATAAGCTGTAATGTATAGTTAACGGGCAGTTCACGTCCTGTTTTTGTCCCTGACAGGCTCAGATTGTTATTATTTTAAGTGTCTGACAACATTGTGGAAAGGATCCCTAAGGATAAGGAGTGAGATCCATTTTTTTAACAAGTAACATCTCAAAATCGCTATGGACAAACCCACCAGACTCCCTTTAAATAAACTAATTAACTTACTAAAATAATTTGGTTTGTGAGCCATGGACAAAATGGTTGAGTTTTGTGGTGTCCCGCCTCAGGAGTGATGGTCTCAGTCTTCACCTCTCCAAACGCTGTTTCACTATTGTTCCCCCCACTTACAGTTAACTGTATCACCCAGCGAATAAGTTAGGAAAAAAGAGAACAGTAGAGGGTGACATTAAATATGGACGTGATCTGAACACAACATTTTTATATGCGGTTTGGTTTCTGTTCCACTATCAGCTTATCCATCGTACAGTTGGTTATTGTTTTTCCCTCTAAACACCAAAACACAGGGTTGAAGATGAGAATTAGCGGAGAGGATCGTGCATCTGTTTGAGATCAAGCCAAACCGAGACAAAACAATGGTTATTTGTCACCTGAATGTTGCATAAAACTTCACTTTTGAACAATTTGGTCCCTTTTCAAAGGACACACAGCAGGAGTTATGAACAAAGGTCCTCTCGTTACCACAAATAACCTCTTTTGCATTTCTCTCTGCTTCCCTTCTTCCCGTCTATCTCACCGCCTCAGTTTGATCCAGTTCCAGCTCCGGAGTCCAGCTGTTAGACCGGTATCATCAGGATGAAGATGAGACAGCTCCGAGCTCTGTGTCTGCTGACCCTGGCCGCCCTCGCCTCCGCCAGGCCCAAAGCAGGTCAGTCTGCTGATACCGGGAGGGGAAAAAGAGACAGAAACTGGGTTTTTAAAGTTGTTTTTATTATCTTCCTCCCAAATGGAGGACAATGGAAGTTTTTAGCATACAATAGATTACACTTTTAAAGTGAGACCAGAGTGAGAACACATAGACTTTGCCGTTTTTACTTCTTTATAGGATTGTGTACAATTATTTACTTGATTTATTGTCATTTTAATAAATAAATACTAGACAACCAAAAAATAGGGTATACCACGGGGTCTTAAAAGTTGCAACAGTATCAGTTTCAATACAGTCATAAAAAACCCTGCAATGCACTTTTGGTGCCGCCACTAGAAACATAAATATGAGTAGTAATTGCTGCTAGAACAAACAACATATGCGGGTGTTTTTCAGGGAAGGACAGCCTCGTATTTCCTGCCATTGCCCTGACGCAGACACTGGCATTACAACTGGACCCATCCTAATTATGGACTTGGCAAATAAAAGAAATAGTATCAATTCATTATACTGTAGATCTAAGATTTCCAAGACTGCCAACAACTACTTCTTTGTATTGATTTGCATATGACAAATAACTGAAAGCTTGAACTTAAAACTTGACCTCCGTGGTTCCTGAACAGGAGTCGTCTCATGTGCATCATGACCTAATGCTTTGGACTCAGATGTGGTTTGCGTTACATCTGCAGCTGAAGGTTGACTTGATTTATACGGCCAGACAATGATGTGAACATATTTATAAGATGTTAAAAAGCAGCCTCGTATCTGTTTGAAACTAAAGACAGATTCCACAACAATCCCACAAGTCTACTTTTACCGGCACCGAGCCTCTGCTCCGACGTTCAGTCGAAGCCTTTGAGAAGAAATCCTGGATAATCAAACAACTCCTTCCTAACTCGTAAAGACACACCACAAACTCAGACTCACCTCATCTATGACTCCTGTGTGTTTTTAAACCAAGATGATTTACGCTTAAAAATTAAAGACAAAAACAGGTGTCTGAAGTCGCGGAGCAGTGAGTTCAGGTGGTAAATTATCTGAACGTTATACCAGAGTCCAAAGACCTGAACAGCTGCTTTATCCCCAAAACACACACAAACCTGTGAGGATTTGAAAAATGTACATTCCTCTCCCACGTCTAGCGTTGTTCAGGCGAGACACTGCAGGTGAATAATGATTATTTAATAGATGTCATCAAGAAAGTTCCCCAGATGATTACTTACATTAAGACAACTATTTTGAGTGTTTTCTGAAGGAGGCAGAGGAGGTTAGGTCATTCATAGTTTAGAAATGTGTGTATTTTTTGACATTTCAAGGGGAACAACTAATTAAATATCTCATGCATCGTGCTAAACCACTGCGTTTTAATATTTTGAAAGGTTTTAATAGTTGTCAAGTTGCCATTGGCTTATTCTGTAAAGCTTCAGTTTGACCTTTATTTATGACCTGTTATTAGTGCTACATCTCAAGCACAATGAGTTACTCAAAGTCTGTCTCGTTGGAATATGTTATGACTATTGTCAGTGTGTTGCAGAACTCTTTGGTGCAGGAATCATAACAAAATGTGTGATGAATGTGTTGATTATTAACCCTTTTCTTTTAAACAATATTACACCAGAGGGTGTGACATTATTGACATTATAACAGTGATGCGGCTAGTACCGAGGAGCTTACGCCTCATAGTATGTGTCCACTGTCATTTCCTGCTTCCCATTCATTTCTATGGGAGCAGCCATGCAGTGCATTCTGACAGCGTCGTGGGACTTTGGAGGAGCGGGTAGTCGAGTCGCCCGCTCCTCAGTTGAATCCAGCCAATTTTATGCAAAATGAGGCACGGACGACTCGGCACCTCTCAAAAACTCACCAAAATATTTTTAACTGACCATTATTGATCTGAAGTGAAGACAGATTCAGCAACTGCGCGGCCTATATTTTGCTTAACATTTTTTCAGAAACACTGTTTGGTGATCTATACGAGATCATATTCCAACGAGCCGCCATTATGGCCTGTTTTGAAACCTGGGAGCAAACAGACCCGTGTGACGTGTTGGTCCAATCAGCTGCAGCCATCGCAGTTGTAGGAAGGTGTAGACAGGTTTCGTTACCTGTCAGTGGTCAGTGAAGAGTAACTGATAGCGTGCATTCCTTCCGTGTAAACAACACTTTCATGGACACATTCCATTCGTTTACTTTATTTTTCACACGTCATCATTGTATCTTTAAACACGATTTCAGGAGGTACATTGATCATATGCAGGACGCGTGAATTGGGTAACCCCAAATAAGCTTCTAAAAAGCTTATTACTCAGACACCAACTGACTCCGTCCATATAAATAAATAAAAATGATCCATTGTAAAATAATCATGTCCTTAGTCCTCCTCGCCTCTTTAATAAAAAAGCTAGACAAAAATCTATATTTTCAGCCCCAGATTTCCAGTTTCATTCCTCCGTGTTGAAGGTTTTGTCCCTCCTCTCAGGTCCTGAGCAGAAATGTAAGTCTGGTCCGGTGGATCTGGTCTTCCTCATCGACAGCTCCCGCAGCGTCAGACCACACGAGTTTGAGACCATGAGGAAGTTCATGATCGACATCCTGAGCACCCTGGACATCGGGCTCAACGCCACCAGGGTGGGCGTGGTCCAGTACTCCAGCCAGGTACCGCAGAATCCAGATCTTTGGGGAACATGATGATGAGTAGGACTTGGATACAAACCGCTGCCTGTCTGCTCTTCTTCTTCTTCAGCTCCGCAATGAGTTCTCTCTGAAGACCCACGCCAAGCTGGACGCCATGGTGAAAAACATCAACGAGATCATCCCCCTCGCTCAGGGCACCATGACTGGATTAGCCATCAAATACATCATGAACTCAGCTTTCATCGCCGAGGAGGGAGACAGGCCGCAGGTAGTGCAATGAAGACACCTGTTATTTGTTTGTTTTTTAATGTATTTAGTTCATAATCACTGCCAGCGTTTTCATTCATTACATTTATTTAGTGTGTTCGAGTGGTTTGATTGAATTACTTTCTATCAGACTTTGTCAAGTTCACAAATACGGCGTTCTTGTTGTGTAACCGTTGCAGTTAGTTATGTTTGGGTTAAAATCAGACATTACTTCTCCTCCTGTTATGCATGTGGAGCTGAATTTGAAGGCTCATAGCGTTAAAAAGTTGCTGTTTATTTATATTTTTAAACGGGAAATGCACCCCGGCCTCCTGGGTGAAAGTCCTGTTTGTTTGACCCGTCCACCGCCCCAACATCCCCCCTCACGCAGGATCTTGGTGCTTTTATACTTGGACTGACTTGGTAAGAGTCAGTCTTTCTTGACTCTACACCACCCTCCTCCACACGTTACCTGAGCGCTGATCCTGAGCTTCTCTCTCCCTCAGGTCCCCAACGTGGCCGTGATCGTGACGGACGGGCGTCCCCAGGATCGCGTGGCGGAGGTGGCAGTCGAAGCCAGAGAGAAAGGCATCGAGATCTACGCCGTGGGGGTGGCCAGAGCCGATATGGCGTCACTGAGGGCCATGGCGTCCCCGCCCTACGAGGACCATGTCTTCCTGGTGGAGTCCTTTGACCTCATTCACCAGTTTGGACTGCAATTCCAGGACAAGCTCTGTGGTAAGACCGGACAGGATGTAACCTCACTGTCTGTAAAAACCCAAAGAACACAATTGTTTATTTTACCAAAACCTTTTTTTATATCACAGCAGGCACTTTAAAATATGTCTGGTTAACTATAGAAGTGGCACCTAAGACAAACATGTCATTCACAAAAGATCAAATCACATTTGGCTTGAGCTTTCCTTTGACTTGGTTTGGTTGAGTGTATAATTTAACGTTTATTTACATGATATCTTGTTGGAAAGTGCAGTTTTATGAGAATACAAAATGTGAAAATGAACAAAAAAATGCACAAAACTCAATTTTACTGGAATGTGAAGACTTAAATCCTCTCCCAGGACCACATAAAATACAGATAAAGAATACAGCTCATAAATCAAATGAAATACCTGACCTATGAAAGGAGTTTTTCTTGAAGTATTTGACATCATGTCTTTGTAAAATGGGAAACTAAAGACCTTTATGCCACTACTGGATTACTTTTATTTGAAGTCATCTCAACACAAGACAAGTTCAAAACTGGAGCCAAGGCTGGAATTTGAATTTAATGCTGGTGGCTTTTTGAATTACACACACAGTGAATGTCTAGCCTGGATCGAAACAAAACCCCAAGCCCGTCTAAGCCCATTGAACCTAATACTTTTTCAAAACCGCCTCTAAAATCCCTTAAGTGCAAGATATTTCCCCGTGCTGCTATTATTCTAGACTGTTGCTGGCCTTCCTCAGTGGGAGATGGAAAAGGAGAGTAAAAACAGACAAATAAAGTTTAAGACAGTTGTTATGGTTGTTGTGGTTGCTAAGCTAACCTAGGCTCTAAAGGACCCACATACAAAAGGCTAGTCTAGCAGGTTCCTATTCCTGCAGGCTGCATTTGACTTGAAAATGGGACCTAAGCTTGCCTGGGTGAGTGTGTCACTTTTCCCTACATGTACTACAGCTACTGGGCTTCTCTTTGCCACTTTGAAATGGCCTGTTCTGAGTAGTTGTTCAGTTTAAAGTTGTGTGTGGGGAAACAAGAACAGCTTCAGTCTTCTTTTTATGTATCTATGGGGTCTGTCCCAGTTTGTTTAATTGCATCCATGTTTTCTTCCACTTGCTTCTCTTCCTCTCACTTTAATCCGTCCCACCGAGGAAGCATGGGATGGACGGGAGGAAATCATGCGAGGAGAGAGGGGAAAATAACAAGGGCAGCTTCTCAGGTCTCTTATTTGATATCTTCTCGCTTGACACAGAAATTGTTCTGGTTCTCCTTCATGAAGGCGGTCTCAAAGCTCTTTTTTGATGAAGGAGCAAGGATGGAGGAGGGATATCTGAGGAGCTACGAGTGAGGATTTAACAGCCGCCCTTCCTTAGGCCGTGCAGCTGAGAGCCGTTGCTAATGTGACGCTTCAGAGGAAAGGACATCTCATCCCTTTGTACAACAACACATTTCCCCTCTCTTCCAATGAGTTCCTGGCGCCTTCCTTATGTTTCCTCAGTTGGACCGACGAATACGCAAGGAATGGAAGCAAGTGAAGGAAACGTGGATGCAATTTAAAGACCTGGGACGTAGTCTTCATCAGTGTCCTCTTCCAGTGCGTCAGCCTACAGCTCGTTGGGGTCAAACACAACATCACTCATAATATGCATGTTGGTCTGATCCGGTAAAAAGGCTGAAACCACACTACTTCATAGCAGACATGGATACCCAGGGCTCGGTTTACACCCATCTCCATATCTAGCCAATGGGGGGCCATGGGCAGGCTGGGGGAACTCATTTTAAAGTTTAAAAACCTCATAAAATGGAAATTTTCACGACATGGGACCTTTAAATTCAGAAGAAACATCATTAGTTATAATTTATGAAGAGTTTAAGGGCTAAAAGCACTTAATGTTTGCATGGCAACATAAACAACCCAACAACTTGTCATGAGATTTGATTCAGATGTTCGATTCCTGATTAGTTCAGAAGTACAATATGCTATTTGTTTTAAACTGAGCCTACCTACAGTAAAATCACCAAAACATTTTTATCCTAAGGCAGAAAATGTTATGTATGTATCTGTAGAATCTGGATATAATCTAGCAACTTCCTAACCCTGAGATCATACGCAGTGTGGACGCTGAAGTGGATATCCTGTCCTCCGTAGGCATGGATCTGTGTCTGGAGTCGGACCACGGCTGTGAGCACATCTGTGAGAGCTCCCCAGGCTCCTTCCACTGCCTCTGTCTGCCTGGATACACTCTGAACCAAGACGGCAAAACATGTGCAGGTAACAACAGACACGCACAAGAAATAAAGAACAATAGACATTCATAGGCAACATGTTGTTTCTACTTTAGTGGCAGAATTTGCTCTGACATCATGGCAGATGAACTCGAGACAACTGCGACAACTTTAGCTACATTTTTTACCTATATTTGAATGCTGAATAAGCTATTAGCAGGTCCTGTTTGCTATGTACCCATACATGTACAGACATACACTGGATTACTTTGATACTAAAGAAGAATTAAATTTTTTTATGATAGATAGATTATTTATTGAACTGAAAAGTTCCATAAGGAGAATCTATAGACGTGTGCAACATATCATGTCTGTAAGTTCAGATTTGACTGAGTTTCGACTCCAAGCTGGTGTACCATGGATGTCCAATAAAATAAAAAATAATCACGTTCTCCCACCTTTCCTTTTCCTTGACCTGATGACGTTTTTCATCGAGGTGGAAAGTGCACAATTGGGGAAAAATATTGATCTAAAAGAATATTAATTTGACTAAAGGTTTAAATGAGGCACTAGGAACCAACTAAAATTGAATAGAGTTTCTTCACGGTTACCAGTATAAATGTTATTTAACATGGGGATGATGAAAGATAAATTTATCCTGGCAGTGGAGAAAGGGCTTGTAACTGGAGTTCAGATACTTGCACGCAGAACGTGAAATTATTCATCAATTCACAAGTAATTTTAATGAACACAGTAACTCAATAAATGTCTTTGTGTGTTTCAGCCATAGATCTTTGTGCTCAGGGGAAACACGACTGTGAACAAATCTGCGTCAGCTCGCCCGGGTCTTTCACCTGCGACTGCAACAAAGGATACCAACTGAATGACAACAAGAAGACCTGCTCAAGTTAGTCACTCACACACACACACACACACACACACACACACACACACACACACACACACACACACACACACACACACACACACACACAGCTGATAGGCTTGAATTCATGTTCATGCTGAAATGGATTTCAACCTTCACAAGCTGCTGATTCATGAAGCTGAGTGTGGGTTTGCATCTGATTCCTCCTGTTTGTCTTAAAGGTGCTCTAAGCAATAATGGGAGACGTTACGTCTTTTTGACGTTCGTAAGTATTTTCCAACACAAACACTTTTTACAGTGTGTTCAGGGATAAGCAGCTAGCAGATGGTAGTGTGTAGTGAGATGTTGTAGCCTAAAAAACGTGCAACATCGCTTAGAGCACCTTTAATAAAAGAGCTCCCTTTGCTGTAAATCATTTATACTCCTGTTTTACAAAAATACCATTATTTAGAAACACTCATATATATATATATATATGTATGTATGTAAAAAAAAACTAGCCTAATTCTTGTTCTTAAATCTTAAAGCCTCAACTACCAAACAACCTAACTGCATTTGGAAATTGAATTTGTCATTTTAATTTCACAGCATATATCAACTTAAGGAACAAAGTCTTTTATATTAACATATTGTGATCTTGGCTTGTTTAAAGTGGAGTTTATTCCCAACCTGGAGCTATTTTCCCATCATGCATTGTTGTCTAAGTAACTAATGTAAACAAGTCTTTGAAATTGGTTCAGTATTGAGCGAGAACGCTGGAACCAGCAGCCGCGAACTGGGCTGCAATGTTATCATATAATGCAAATCTGTCAATTTCGTCCATTAACAGTTCTTCTTTTCCCGCTGACAGGCTCAAATTATTCTTCTATGTGTCTTACAGCAAAAGGATCACTGCAGAGATAGAACTTTCTGTAAACCAGGAACAGCTCAGAAATGTATCAACAAACCCACCGGACTCTATTTAAATAATCTATACTTTTAGTTTGTATAGAACAGCATATATCCACATGTACGAGGGTGAATAAGGGTTTATTTTAACAGAGCAGGATACCCACGGCTTCTTTAACACCAATCACAATTTCTAGCCACTGGGGACCATAAGCGGGTTGAGGGGAACTTACTCATTTTCATGCCGTGGTACCTTTAAATTCACAAGAAACATCCGTAGTTATCATTTACCGATAGTTCAAAGCTGAAAGCACTTGATGTTGGCCTGGGTGAATTAAAGGTTTATTTTAACCAAACCAGAGTGATGACTGGTCGAACAGTGGAAAGACGAACTAAGACAGCTTTTAATATTTATATTTTGTTTCTGTCAACTTTGAATAAAGTGTGTTTTAAGCTGATATGATGGATTATATGTCAATATATCAAACAAAGAGTATGGTGGGTTTGGTTATGGTGAATTCGAGGCTGTTTACTGTACAAAAATGATCTTTAACAAAGAAGGTCTACGTCTGTAGGGATCCTTTCCTTAATAATGTTAACACTTAGAAGATAAATCTGAGCCCGTCAGTGGCACAACAAGCACTTAGTGGACGTACAGTGAAGGTGCGCAATTTTCCATTAATGTTACATTGCATCTTGTTTCACCAATTTCAAAGATTGTCGTCACCATCAGTCACTTACTACACAAATGTATTAAGTTATTCTTTAAGACGAGATTTGTTGTGAGACAAAGGGAACATGGATGCAATCCCACACGTGCTGCTGCTGGTCGCTCTGCTGCTTATGGCCTCGCTGCTTTCCTCCCCTCAGTGATCGACTACTGTTCGTTTGGGAACCACAGTTGTGATCATGAGTGTGTGAGTGTGCTCAATGGCTATCGCTGCCGCTGTAACCAGGGATACAGGCTGCTGGACGACGGCAAGACATGCCAGGGTAAGTAGCGCATGCATGATACAATGACAGAAATAAAAACAGAACTATGTTATCCGCCTGATATGATTGAGGGGAGGGTCAGATTTTAATTTAATGACACCTTCCTGATGGTGACGCTTACACACATGCAGGATTTAAGTAGGCTCATTTAAAGCTGGGGATGGCAGTTTGGTTTTAGCGTTTGTTTAGCGCAAACATTGTAACTCAAATGGTCTAAGGGAAAACCAAATGTTTGCAGCTCCTCTCGGCTCAGTTTGCAGGCTTTAGATAATCTAGCTTGCGAGGGAAGACTTTGGCCAATCACAGGTTATTTCAGAGAGAGCATACCTATTAACTGTCCTACGAATGCAAATGCACATGTGTGTCCCTTCAGTGAAAGTTGAAATGAAGAGGCCTGTAGCCTAGCATCACTATTGGCTTGTTCTAAGTGAGCTGGGGTTAGCGGAAGGCTAAACCACAAGCACGTCTACCACGTTTACGTTTTCCTCTCACAGCGAGCTGCGTCGCCTGCTATTGCAATCTGAACGAGGAGACGCTGGAAGCAGTGTGAGAGGAAAAGGTAAATGCAGGAGCCGAGCCGGCAGTTAAGCTGTCTGCTAACCGAGTTCATGTAGCTAACTAGAGCCTAGATTCACAGAATGTCATCTAACGTTGGCTTTCCAATGAAAACGGGATGGTACTTCTCATATTATTGCTGCTATATAACGGCATCAGGAAGAAATTAACAATTAGTACTCATACAGGTTACTGTATGGGCCAGGGCTCGTCTGATGGTCGGGTCTGGACAGAGAGGGTGGAGGGAGACCTGCAGGAAGAGAAGGTCTCTCTCTACCTCAAATTCTGGTTTGCTTTTTGCCTACTGAAGCTTTAACCCTCCCCTAACTGGAATATGGTATTACCGGCCTATTTTAAGTGAGAGTATGTAGGGTATGTCTGGAAATAAATGCCCAGAAAACACACACACTTTAATTCAATGTGTGTGTGTTATTTAGCCATTGACCTGTGTGCTGAAGGGAAACATGACTGTGAACAAATCTGCATCAGCGCGCCCGGCGTCTTCACCTGCGACTGCAACGAAGGCTACACACTCAACGGAGACAAGAAGACCTGCACACGTTAGTCAGGCCCTCGCGCAAATATACACACACACACACACACACAGCATTACACACACACACACACACCAACAACACACACTAACAATGAAAGGAAAACGCCTCCTGGTGCCTCTACGGTATCCTGCAGCAGGAGTGCATCCACATCTTTTTTTCCATTTTATTAACCCATTAGTAAGGCAAGTTTAAAAAAAAAAAAATCCAAAATAGAGCCTCTGGCTTCTTTTTGTGAACTGTTGCTGCTTTGGTTTCATGTCAATGTAAATTAAGTCATTTTGGGTCTTTGGACCATTGATCAGAGTACATAAGAAGTTTGAAAACACCATTTTGGATTAAAAGGAGACAAAAGTAGGACCAAACGCACTCAGAAACAGAAAAACGTTCCACTGTACCATAAACGAAATATGAGAAATAACTTGATGTGTGTGTGTGTGTGTGTGTGTGTGTGTGTGTGTGTGTGTGTTTTCTTTAGCCATTGACCTGTGTGCCGAGGGGAAGCATGACTGTGAACAGATCTGTATCAGTGCTCCTGGCGTCTTCACCTGCGACTGCTACAAGGGATTCAAACTCAACAAAGACAAGAAGACCTGCACAAGTCAGTAAATCTTTCTTTATGTCGTGTGTTTCACCTCGGCTCCTCCAATGTGTGTTGTCACTGCTCTGACTTCAAATTCACTTCCATTTAGTTGTTTTCAGATATTAAGAAAAAGGCTGAAAAGGGCCAGTTGTTTGACTAAAATGAGTCTGCACATTCATCACTGTATATGTATCTATACCTCAATAGAAGTTACTGGTTTCCTTTCACGTAACAACTGCTGTAATGACGTGGTATTGCTTTGGCAGTGAAGGGGGGGGAATCATTTTTTCAAGTAGCAGCTACAGTAGCTGCAGTGTGTACCAACAACCGCCAGGTGGCGCATGTTAGCACACCAGATGCAGTTTTACCGTTCCATTTATTTGGTTACTCCCCAACGCCTGGCAGTCAGTTTCCACCACATGTAACGTGTGTTTATTGTCTCTGTGTCTGCAGACATGGACATGTGTAACACAGTGGAGCACGGCTGTGAGCACCAGTGTGTGAATACTGCAGGATCGTACTACTGTATCTGTCCGGAGGGACAGCTGTTGCAGGAGGACGGCAAGAGCTGCGGCAGTAAGTCAACTCTCTGATTAATGATCTGTGTTACAGAAAATCATCTATCGCTGAGGCACAAACCCAGTTTGGACATAACAGGACAGGTTCAGTGTTCTTCAACAAAGACCTATTTACCCTCAGATTCATAAAACGCAACTTGCAGTAGTGCCCAATGAGGTAATCCGCAATCAGACGTGTCAGTGTGTTTTAGGTGGTGTGAGAGTCCCCTGCAAGAAACGGGACACATCACTGCCTCTATGGCTGCTTATAAGAAAGTTTTAAAACACCAAACCCAAGCACTGAACCGTGGAA
Organism: Etheostoma cragini; assembly: GCF_013103735.1. Classification (NCBI taxonomy): domain Eukaryota; kingdom Metazoa; phylum Chordata; class Actinopteri; order Perciformes; family Percidae; genus Etheostoma; species Etheostoma cragini. The sequence goes on from NC_048410.1 coordinate 1,131,561, forward strand.
CAGCTGATTGTTTATTCAGTCCTCAGTCTCTTTTTGTCTTTCACCGTGAAATGAAGCTGCCTTCAAGTGCGTCCGGAAATGTCAAGATCTATAAACTATTTTCTGGTCTGAACAAGGCCATTAGAGTAAGAAAGGACGTAAGATGAAATAAATGCATGTGGAAAAAGGAAAAACAAATCCTATACTGATGTTAAAAGCAGCTCAGTTATGTCTGGGAGGAACTGGCCAGACAATGATGGGAGGGTCTCGGTTCAAGTCCTGGTATGGACGGAAGTCCGGAGTATGGACTGGTAGCTGGAGAGATGCCAGTTCACCTCCTGGGCACTGCCAAGACGCTCTTGAGCAAGGTGCCAAAACCCCCAAAGTATTCCAGGATGGGTGAAAAATGTGCTCTGGTTAATTGGCATTTCTTTAAACCAATCACAATTGTCTCGGGCGGCACTAAACGTCGGACAGAGCCACGGTGCTGCTGCAAAACAGCCTCAGGAAGGAACTTGTTTTGGTGGAACGTGTACATTAAAAAGTAGTTCTAGTCATGCAACAGAAAACTCAGATTGGACACATAGTGTAGCTCGTCTGGCTTTACCCTGCAGAGATCTGAGGACCAGGGAACCAGAGTCCTCAGAAATCCACCAGAAAGCAGCAGGTAACAGACTTTCCAGCAGCACAGGAAGTGCAACGTTGTCGGTATAGACTACTTTTACTTATATAATACGTCTTTGCCACAGTCTGGTGTTATGAAATCGGCCGACTTATCCGTGATAAGCTAATGTCGTTTAGATTCATCAGTCCATCTATTAAAATAAATCGAGCTGTAAAAATCAAATAACACCTGTGAATTCTCAAGAACAATCATCAGGACTATGTATGTTGTTAGTATTCCTTCTCATGTCTCTCTCCTTCAGCCTGCAAGTCGGCCAACATCGACCTGGTGCTCCTGATTGACGGCTCCAAGAGTGTCCGCCCCCAAAACTTTGAACTGGTCAAAAAGTTTGTTAACCAGGTGAGGAATGTTTTACATACTTTATGAACAATGGAGCCCGACCGATTAAGGATTTTTGAAGCCGATACAAAAGTTTGGTTATTTCAAAATCCGATATCCTTTATAGGAAGAAAAGACGCTCTTGGCTGCTTTTTGGAATAAAAACACAGTTAGCTCTTTATTCACAACAAAAAGCCCAATAACAAACACTAACTTAACAATAGAAGCTCACTAATAGAGTACCTGTCTCTTGTGTCACCCCCTTCAGGTTGTGGACTCTCTGGACGTGTCTGCTCATGGCACCAGGGTCGGTCTGGTTCAGTACTCCAGCCGGGTCCGGACGGAGTTCCCCCTTAACATGTACCACACCGCTGACGAGATCAAAGCTGCAGTCATGAAGGTAAAGTCGTCTGTTTCAAACAACAAATTATCTTCAATTTCATGTTTAAATACCCTGTGCATCAATTATGGGCTATCAAGTATTCCCGAAATGAAGCCGACGAATCAGCTTCATTAAATAGATTTAAAGTTGGAACCGAAGCAGGCCTACATTCATTTTGTAACAAGTTGCTCGATCTTGTTATAACTAAGATATCTGCAAATATAGATATCTGCATTGTTTAATTGGAATATTACCCAAGAGGGTTTGATTTAACATCATTTTTGGCACAACAGTAATGCTTACAGACCTTTGCACAAGGTCTAGCTGCATCAAAGTGAAGGGAATCAAAGCGTAATATTGCTTAATAACAATATGCATCATTCATACACACACTGTTATTTCATGGCTGTCCAACAAGAACAGTTTCTCAGTCTATTTTGATTTCAACACTTGGGACTTGAACTGTTACTGTCCTCGTCTAGGTTGACTACATGGAGAAAGGCACTATGACAGGTCTGGCCCTGAAACACATGCTGGAGAACAGCTTCTCAGAGGCAGAGGGCGCTCGTCCTTCCAGCCGCAACATCCCCCGAATCGGACTCGTCTTCACAGATGGACGCTCGCAGGACGACATCACAGAGTACGCCAAGAAGGCCAAAGAAGCCGGTAAGCATCAACTGCCGCGAGGGTCGAACCACATCTACAGTAATTCTCTTATTCTAGTCCCTGCACCAGAATGCTAATGAGATCTGTACACAGGTATCACCATGTACGCGGTGGGCGTGGGAAAAGCCGTGGAAGATGAGCTTCGTGAGATTGCATCTGAGCCTCAGGAGAAACATTTCTATTACACCACCGACTTCACCGCCATCAACACCATCGCCGAGAACCTCAAACTCAACGTCTGCCCAGGTACAAGACTCAGGATCTGAACGCCGGGTACAATACATAGGTTTCACACCTTAAAGTCTGAACCGAGGTCCAAACCAAGGTTCATGTTTCTGTTACGTTATATACATTTGACTTGGTAAGTTATGCTTCCACACTGCAGTTATGCAAACTAAAAAACTATACATGATATAATAAATAATAAAGGCTTAAAGTAGCCCCAAAAATATCTTGTATCTTAAAAAATATGTAATAATATGTTCAATATAAAGTTACAGTCAAGAGATAAGCTTCACATGTAAAAGCAGTCCCAGTGTCAGCTGACAAGTCACTGTAAGGATGTTCTTTGGCTCCCTCTGCTGACAGAAGTACATGATGACAGCTGGAATAAAAAAAAACACTCAAATATGAAAGATAAATACCTAAAGAACAAAGTTCAACACAGGAAAAATAGTAAAATAGCTTTTTTGGAGTTTTAACTAATTGTTTTATTTGTGAACATTGTAAAATGGACCAAATGGACATTAAAGCTAAATAATTCACAAACTGCTTAAGTGCAGTTTAAACTGCAGAAATGCATTTTATTTTATATATATTTTAAATTGTGTGAAATTATTTATTTTGTGAAAGTGACACATACAGACACAACGTACAACAATACATAGTCCGTATTAATCATACCAGGGATCCAATACATGCTAAATACTAATGCAATTTGGGTATGAAGTTGCAAGATTGTTCATCCCGGGGAGACCCAATCAAATCATATCAAATTAAATCAAAAGAACATTATTTTTAACGTGAGGGAACTTCGTTTGTAATCAGGCACATACAGACACAACGTACAACAATACAAAGTCTCCCAAACTACTAGTGTGAAAGTGACCTAAGAGTGAATTTGTCTGTCTGTAACCATTTTTCTTTGCGTCTTTGCAGAGGAGAGTCAGGGGGAGATCGAGGTGAAGGACCCGTGTGCCTGTGAGAGTTTGGTGGAGTTCCAGCAGGCCACCATGAGCAGTCTGGAGCAGCTCACACAGAAACATATCCTTTAAGAACACGTCTTTGTACGAGCACCAGGGAACTGAAACACAACTAATTTAATATTCTTCAAAAGCCTCAGTGACAGGCAAGTTTCTAATTTGGATTGGTGGTAAGAAACTGGTGGCAGTTCAAAGATAACGTTACCAATGACTAAGACAGGAAATACATTTCTCTGTGCAACATTTGATACAGTGGTAATATAAAAAAATGGGATTTTAATGCCAAGGTGAATGATATTACAGATGTGGAACTAGGGCTTAAGTTAAATTTTTATTTTGACTGATTTGACGTCCATTGGGAATCCTACACCTTATATCCGTCCCAAATTCTTCCCACAACTGTTCCATGTCTCGCCTATATACTGTATAAAAAGATGGACGAAGTGTCTTCACGTTCTCCTACTGTACAAAAGGAAAGCCGAAACCTCCCAGATACGGGCGCTGCCATCTTGTAATTTTAGAGCCAGGGTCTGCGCAGTAGTGATTAGGCAGTGAAGACGCGGTATAAAAGTCCCGCCTATACACCTGCCCGACCAGATGCAACTCATCCACAGCTGTCAATCATGACGTTTCAGCCCGTTTCAACAGCATTAAGTAACTAATAAAAACCAAACTGGTCAGAAAACTAGACACATGAACAAACCGCATGATCAGAATTATCTAAAATGATGGAAACCATCTTAGATAAAATTAATTTGACGTGTACTGATTTTTTTGTTTATACCATGTCCCACCTGCTAACATGGAGGGGGGCGGGGCTTATGGCCTATACTGCAGCCAGCCACCATGATGATCCAGGTGTTTTAGCTTCACTTATACACTATGCCTCAACCCCTCCGTCCATGTAACAAACAAACCTGGGAACATTTAAAGAATAGGGCCACTGATATTTTACTCTGGTTTAACTGTCAAAGAACAACAATGAATGTATGTACTACCAAGTATGATGTGTCATGAAAGCCGGAAGTATCTTCTTCCTCTGTAAATCTCGCATGGTCTTGTGATATCACGAGAATCCAGCTGCCGTGCAAGGTACACCGTTTAACACGTGCATGTCATTATTATTCCTTAATCAGCTGCCTACTATCTGGGATGACTGCTCGTCTGGAGCAGCTGGAGAACCAGCTTCTCTCCAGGAAGTGAGGAAGTGATCTTCATCACAGTGAGCGAACGGGACGCCACAAGGAAAAAGAAAGAATAACAGAGTGAGGAAGAGGAGGGCACATCAGAAACCATTTCAATCAATGGACAAAACCAAAGTGTCTTTTCACAAAGCCTTTGTGGCCTTCAGTCGGCTTGTTGCTCTTCACCTTTAAGAGGATGACATTTATCTGAAAGCTTGTGATATAGAATCATATTTCTGGTATCAATGTAAATTACCTAATTTGTACACTTTGTTTAGAAGAACTAAAAATACAACAAACACTACATACACTTTCCCACCCATCACTGGGCAAAACAGCTGTAAACAAATGCCTTCATAAGACAGATTTCCATGTTTCCCCAGGACATCTGTTACAGAGTAATTTTGTTATTTTCCAACATGGATCATGGACATTTTCCCATGCATTGCTGTCTAAGTGACTGATGTGAACAAAATCTTTGAAATTGGTCCAGAATTGAGCAAGAACGGAGTAAACGGCAACTTCAATTCACTAAAAGTTCAGTTTTTGCTCAGATTACTATTCTGAGTGTCTGGCAGCATTATTGAGAGGAAACCTACAGAGATGGACCTTTTGTTAAAGAATAAGATCCTTTTTGATTAAGCAGAAACATCCTGTAAATCGCTATTGCCAAACTCACCAGACTTCATTTCCTTTGAGCCTGTATACAGCCTTTATACATGTAAATAGGTAAATTAATTTACCTATTTACCTACCAGATTGGGGACTCTTGCAACAGCAGAAAGAACAAGAAGCAAGACGGCTTTTGATGGTTTTATTTTGTTTCTGTCGACTTTGAATGAAGTGCGTTTCACGCTGATATAGATTGTTGTTTATCCCAGCGGTTACTTAGACACAAAAACATATAAATAGGGTCCAGGTTGAAAAATACCAAATTTACCCTTTAATTTTGAGACAAAGGAGATTGCAGGCATGTTGGCTATCTTTGTAAACTAGATGTAATCAATCTACTGTAGATAAGTTTTCATCACACTCAGTATTCATTCATCGCCACACATCTTTACTCGGTTACTGCCGTTTATACTTGATCTGTTTTGTACGGTTTGTTAAATGTGATGTATTTATAGCAGATGGTTTGTTTGCTTTTCTACGGCAGCAGAAGAGCAATTTAGAGAAAAGAGATTTTATAAAATGAAGTGTTGTTACCACTCCCAATATTAAACTGGCTCAGGTCATGTTCATGCAAAATCATTACTTGTTTCCCCGTATAAACTAGTTCTGAAACCTAAACTAGTTTTGATCCCAGGTCTGAGGACCGATGAAGAGGAAAGTGGTTTAGATTTAAAACAAAAAGGGAAGATAAGAAGTTAGAAGTACGAGTGTTCACTAAAGCTGTGGTCTGATGACAGAGAGAATGTGATGAACCAGATATGACAGGAACCAGTATTTTACTCAACATAAATATGGTCTCACGTTTGTTGATCAAATTTGTTCTCTAATGTGCACTTTCTAGATGTTGTCGTACGGCGCCCTAAGTCTGGTTATCAATAATAGACAAAAAAGTGGTTCACATTACATTATTTAGTCTGTCTTTGCCCCAAAATGGTCCTTTATATCATCAGTAACATCTGACATTATCTAGTTACTCAGAACGAGAGGCCACACAGGGCCCTGTTTTTAAATGAACGACCAACATAACTTTGGTAGGTTGTCTTTCTCTTGTAGTTTTGTATAAAAACAAAAGACCACCACAAATGTATACCCCTTTATATTTGAATGCCTGTATGGTTTTGTATATTATTATTACCTTTTTGTATTTTTTCAGATGATGTATTACAACACAGAAGGCAATAAAAGAACTTTTCACTTTTGATTGATGTTTTGTCTTGAGGAAGGAAGTCTTTGATAATTCAGGTTTCATTTTCCGCTTGAGAATACACATTTTTGTTTTTAAAGACGAGACACTACATGTGATTTAAGTAAAAACTAAACTTCCCTAGTTGATTACTGACATTACAACAATTATTTTGATTGTATTACAAGGTTTATGAAATGGCATTATCTCATTAAATATGCACTAATGCATGGTTTTTGGGAATAAAAAGTCTTTACATATATAAATAAAGTTTTTACATGTATAAATCAGGCTATACATATCTAAACAAAGTCCTGTGTAAAAGGCTTCAGAATACACAGTAGATGGCAGGTTTTGTAGTCTGAGAACAAGAATTTTAAAAGATTTGGATTGTAAAATTTCTTTCACAAGCACAAATATGCAATGTGTAGTAAAATAACACTTCAATGTGTATTTTGGTTGTTTTCTTTACACTATTCTGAACGACGTGCCTGGCCTTGAGGCAGCGCGTTTGTGGAGGTTTTGCGTCTCATATGTCTTTTCCACCAAGGCTAACCAGGTGTTGGTTCTGGTTCTGGTGCCAGTTTGGTGCTGGTTCTACTCCAGTTATCTAAGACCCAGCTGGATCTTCCCCAGCCTGAGAGCCAGCAGACTGTTGGTGTCCTCCCCAGACCACGGTGGTTTTGGTTTCCCATCCAGGTCCAAAGCTAACATTAACAGCTCTCTATGGTTAACAGCTGACCGGGGTTTTAAAAATGGCGCCAGACGTTTTGGTTTTCAAACATCGTGATAACAATCCATATTACGTTTTCAATAAAATTTTGATTAAATGCTCAGCACTATTTGACAGTCAGTCATAAAATGATATATTTTGTATGTTTGCCTGCATACAAATGTCACATTTTATTCTTCTTCAGCTGATCTGCTGAGCACTAAATATATAATATATACTAAATATCTCTTGGTTATTTGATTCTAAATTGAATTAAATATGAAATACCAATTAAACACTGTCTTTAAATACCAAATAATTTATTTAAAGAAAAACTTAGAAATGCATGTGGAAGTTTTGGACCTATATAAATAAATCTAACCCAAGAGGATTGTTCAAGTTTTTATAATTTTGGAGAAAACAGTTAACAGCAGTTACTGATCTCAATGTTGATTTCTTCACAACTCCAGTTGCCTCTGAAAGGCGACAGGTGCCCTGATGACAGAAGTTTGGTCTCAGGAGGTCGACCGTGAGGTTTGTTTTGGAAATGAGCACGAAGCTAACTCCTTGTGGATCGTTTTTAAAGAGCAGCTCCGCGGGGACCAGATACCGCCTTAAAATTAGAGTCGTTACTGACTTTGACCTTTGCATAATGTCTCAGTAGACCGATGCAGTCTAACTTTCTTTCCAACTTTCTTTTTAACAAAACATGACTATATGACCATAAATAAAAATATGTCTTATCCACCTTCATGTTGTCCCATTTGTCAATGTTCTTTTTAACTACCTAATTGTAATTCCCCAAAATAACATGACTGATTCCACCCAACGCTCTTTGCCAAGTACAAATCTTTACTTTCATTAATTTTTTTCATTAACCTTATTCAATTTTATAGCATTTGAAAAAGTCTTTTGAAATAGTATTGAGTAAAAGTTGACATATTCCAGTCTGTGTTTATCATCAACATCCATTCCTTTCATTTTAGTCTCAATAATTCCTAATTTCTGCTTTTCTAACTCAAATATTAGGTATAATTTCCTATGAATGAGGTTTATTGACCATAAATTCCAAAAACAACAAATTAAAGTTAATAAGTTAGTGTTACGTAGTTTTAAACGCCAAAAAAGTGACAAACATTGAAAAAAGCATCAAAAGAGTTAAGGACAAAAAAAACATCAATAAAAAAAGAGTTGATTTTCAATATTGACGGGAAGACAATCCAATCCACTTTATTTATATAGCACGATTTTAACAAACACAAGGTTTCCAAAGTGCTGCACAAAATGATAATACAGAATAACTAGATAACACAATAAAACCACAATAAATACTGTGTGTACTGTATTTATATACTGTGTATATATATATATATATATATATATATATATATATATATATATACACACACACACACACACACACACACACACACACACACACACACACACACACACACACACACACACATATATAAATATACATATACGCACATACATAAGCCATTCAAGGCTTTAAAAGCAAATAAAAGAATTTTAAGATGAATCCTAAAATTGACGGGCAGCCAGTGGAGTGAAGCTAAAATAGGTGAAATGTGCTCATACTTGCTAGCGCCTGTTCAAAGACGTGCAGCAGCATTTTGTACAAGCTGAAGACGAGCAACGGAGGACCCACAACACAGAACTTAAAATTGATCAGATTTGTTTTTTTGAGCTTGTTGTTCAGTAGACTGATGCAAGACATGTTTGTTCCTTTCTGTCTGTTTTTCTTTGGAACAAACTTAACAATTTTTTGTTGTTGTTGATGTTTTATGATTAATTATTTGGGCTGTAATGAACAGATCTGATTATCGGCTCTGACCTGACTGATCCACACTAAAAAACAGTTTCTCTTTCAGTGTCATTCACATTCATTTATATAAATTAAGCGTCCAAACTCCATTTAGAGCGCCACATTAATCTCTGGCTTTACGTTACCTTACTTTCAAAATGACTCCACCCAGTGTTGTCCACAGGTTTTATATTTGGGGAAAAGAGAGCTCTGCTACAGTCCTGCATCAGTACTGTGTACATGCAGATACTCTAAGTCGGTTTAACCCTTGTGTTGTCTCTCCATCAAAATTGAAAATCAACACTTTTTGATGTTTTCAACATTACGTAACACTAACTTATTAACTTTAGTTTTGCAATTATTTTTGGAATTGATGGTCAATTAACCTCATTTATAGGAAATTATACCTAATGTTTGAGTTAGAAAAGCAGAAATTAGGAATTATTGAGACTAAAATTAAAAGAATGGATGTTGATGATAATCACAGACTGGAATATGTCAACTTTTACTCAATACTATTTCAAAAACACTTCCATTTGTTCTTCAAATGCTATAAAATTGAATAAGACGCCCAAACATTAATGAAAGTAGAGATTTGTACTTACCAAAGAGCGTTGGGTGGAATCAATCATGTTATTTTGGGGAATTAAAAACAAAATTCATTGTTAATTAGACCCGAGGACAACATGGAGGGTTAAAGGAATAATAATCTTGGATGAAAAAGTTGGAACAATGCATCACGTGCATTGAAAGTCACAAAATAACATCCTATAACAACCTGTCAGAGCCCAGTGTTAATGTATTTGAAGGTATATGTAAAGTTTTCATATTGAAGTGTCTAAAATGATTAAACATATGTTATATATGTTGTTAACCTGTGTACCTACATTATCCCAAATGTCTCCAACTATGTTTAAACCCAGATTAATTAATCATTTTATACAAAGGTACATTAAATAAAACATTACAATTGTGTGAGTGTCAGTGTTGTGCTTGTCTGCCTGAAGCTGCCATATATTGACTTATTATCCAGTTTTAAGAGATGTTTTTCCATTACACTTGTTGGATCTGGGCTGATTTTAACTACATTTTAACCAGATGAAGTATTTTAGTGAATGGACGTCTCAATCTTAAATTATCAGAGAACGTTAGTGGCAAAATTGTGAAAGTTGTGATCAATGCAAACAAACTGTGAACTTCTCCAAAAGGAAAGTTTGTTGATTAGTTCATAAGGAAAAGTTCTTAAAAAGAGCAAACATGTCAGACACGTGAGGAACAATGTTCTTGTGGATTAGCAGGTGATAAAGAGCACGTCCACAGAGTGTTTCTTTTTGTTTTTAAACACCCTTATTAATGTCAGCTAACCTAATCACCTGTTCTCCGTTGAGAATGCCGCAATTTGTTTTTAGTTTACTAAAACAGACATTTAAATCAAATCACCTTAAATATCACCGCTAATAAAGAGGCCCCTGGCTCCTTCTCACTGCAGCTTCTTTCAATGACAATGATAAGAAAGTCTCTCAGAAGACACATCTAATAAGTCCCTTTGATGCTGTGTGTGTGTGTGTGTGTGTGTGTGTGTGTGTGTGTGTGTGTGTGTGTGTGTGTGTGGTGCCCAGTGTGCGTGACCTTTACTGATAATGAGGGCTGATGAGGCGGGTGCTCGTTCTGCGTCCTGCAGCGTGACTCACTCACTGAATACACGGAGGACTGTTGATAATGTCAGCAGGTCCCAGAAGTCGTTTCTGTGGAAAGAGCAACACAAAGACTAGCTTAGAGTGAGTTTACCGCCATATGGTAAACGTGTAGAGTGGGACTGCTAAACAGAAGAAGTCACAATTTTTGTTTAACAAGAAAAGGTTCCAGGAACAGCTGTTTCAAAACAAGGTTTCAAACATAGTATTCCTTCGGCATTATCTCCCTGTAACATTACATTTGTTTACACTTCATAGAATAAAATGGGAATGAGTAACAGTAATAATGAAGTAAAGCCGTGCAGACACATAGTGCATCTTCATTTAACCCAATTAAAACTAGACGTTTTAATTCTGCTTCATAACCTGCGACTTTAAACTTCTTAAACTCTACGTATCAATTAACTGTAGGATGATAAGATCACAGTGAATGAGAACATGCAACCCACGATCGATTTCATCCTTTCATTATTCCAATAAAGTTTCTTCAAACAAGACGGCCCCGTCCTGAACACTGCTGACAAAAAAAAGAGATTAACCCTTGTATTGTTTTCACTTTCGGGACCCTCTCGTGTCCCTCGGGTCAAATTGACTCGGGACTTATTTAGGGTTTTAAAAACAATTCTGAAATAAAACACATAATAATTACCTTCATAATCTATTAAAAAATATTGTCTTTATCTCAATTTCCAACAGCTGAGATAACATCTATGTTTAGGGAATGCATCAGTCTCTACTAGCACACTATTAAACATGGAAGTGGGGTTCATTTTTTTGTCATAAGGTTATAATTCATGTTAAAAATCCACTATGGAAACAACGTAAGTTTTCATATCCAGAATAATGTTCTGAATTGAGTCAGGAATACATGTTTATCACAGGAAAAAAGGAAATTACGTTGATTTTCAGGTAGAAAAATGGAACTTGTACCATTTTTCTTTTTGTAAAAATTTGAAATGTGTCGATTTGACCCGAATACCAAACGAGGGTTAAGGCAGCGTCTTTTTGTGCAATTCAACTCTGAGCGGGAAGTAAAAAAGACAAATATGGGGGACGCAGACACAGAGTAAGTTGTATATCACAGCATAGACTAAGTCAGATTGTAGTTTCAGTCATAAAAAATAAAATCCTACTTCCTATTGGATGTTTTCACAGCAGCCATGAAGGAAATTAGACCCTGGAACTGGTTGAACCATAGTTGACCCTTTCTCAGTGTAGTTACGGCAACAATCATTTTATCTAGTAATCTACGGAATGATGTGCTGCAGGTATCTGATTGGTTGAAACAAAGCGGTGCTGATACTTGGTCAGGTGATGTTGGCTTTAGTTACTGATAAACAGTCTCCTTTAGTGTCAGAATCAGAATCAGCTTTATTTGCCAGGTATGAGGACACATTCGAGGAATTTGAGTTTGGTTAGAGCAAGCCTCCGGGCCGCAGCCATATCCAGCGCCGCCACACGCTCTCCCGTACAGGATTAATGCAGACAGCAACATAGTATACAATACACAACATAACACAAAGCACAGGACAACACACAGCACATGTGCTCACATGAAGGGATTTTTTGAGGCGAGGGAGGGTGGAAAAACACAAAGGGGGGGGGGGGGGGGGGCATTGTCTAATTCAGATGCAGGGGTTCTAAGATAATTCCACTGTGATCCCAACAGCGATGATATTCAATGCTCTGTGTTCCCTTTTGGTTTCTGGTATTTGATCACCTGACGATGGCACCAAAGTCAGAGAATCACACAAATAATTGAATTTTGTCCTCATAAAATATTTACGGCGCCTCGGGGGTGACATGGATGTTGATGATAATCACAGCCTGGAATATGTCAACTTTTACTCAATACTATTTCAAAAACACTTCCATTTGTTTTTCAAATGCAAAAAAACTTAATAAGACGCCCCAAAATTAATGAAAGTAGAGATTTGTACTTGCCAAAGAGCGTTGGGTGGAATCAGTCATGTTATTTTGGGGAATTACAATTAGGTAGTTAAAAAGAACGTTGACAAACGGGACAACATGAAGGTTAATAAGACATACTTGGTGACGCCAATTCATTATTTTTACAGTCTGAAGCATGAACATTATCTGACCTGTTTTTGTCACTTTTTCCAATGTTTTGTCGCTTTTTTTCAGATTTATTTGTCACTTTTTCCAGCTTTTGGTGCTTTTTTTTCAAAACCTGATCTGGTTTAATAACAGGTTTTACACTTATTTTTGGAATTCATGGTCAACAAACCTCATTTATACCAAATTATACATACATTTTTAATTAAAAAGGCAGAAATTATGAATAATTTTGACTACTAGTTAAGATCAGAGGATGTTGAGTAGATCTCAGATGGGTAGATGTCGAAGTTTAGTCCGGATATTGTTTGAAAACTATTAAAAAAAAAATTCAAATGCTATAAAATTAAACAATTTTATAACTATTTATTAATTTTACCTGAAGAATGTTATTTTTGGGCAACTTGGTTGAAAGAAATCCATATTTCTGATCTAAAACACTTTGAAACGGGTCAGTTTGACCCAAGGACAACAAAGGGTTATTAAGGGCAAAGTCACATTTTAAGACTCCCAGTTTTCAAACTATTAGGAAAAGTTTCTGTTTATCTGTCAGTGGCACTAGGTTGAAGACTAAACTAAATTATTATTTAAAGCAATGTCCAAACATATTCCATTTCAAAAGATGTTCAAAGGGATTATATTACAGAGAACACGATATAACATCATTAACCTGGGCTCATATTGAACATTTTGAATAATTAGTAGTATGCATCTGGATATTGTTGTATGGGTAAATATATGAATGGGAATAGAACTTTTGAATATATATTTTCATTGATTATAGATTTATTATCTTTGTAGACTTATTTTTGTAGTAATTAATTTAACAGGGTAGAAAGGAGTAGGAGTATATGAGTTGTACTTCTGCCTACTCCTTTTTGCACGTGTAAATAGAGGTTTTTAAGTACCATAAATAATTAATTTTGTTTTGTTGTTTAATTGTTTTCTTATTACTATTTTTCTGATGTTTTATTTTTTTCTACATGTTCAAAACAAATATCAATAAATCAATCCAAGGGTATTTCTGGAAATGCCACTCTTTTTTTTGCAAGACTGTACATTTACTAATTTAAATTCATTATTCTAAAAACATGTACACACACACACACAAGCACGTGAACATATCCTAGATATCTAAATATGGATTTGCTTACGCCTGAATCCTCTGATGATTGCCAGCCAAACTGCATATAAAGTCTTTAGCAACATGGTGGGGGCCCGGGTCTAAAACACTGACCAAGGTAAGTACCATGGAGTTATTTGGTTTATTATACGTCACAGCTGCAACGATTAAAACAACGTGTTTGACTGTTTATCCGTTAATTCATGTTCCTTTGAAAATTTCTGTACTTGTTCCTGTGTTCTGATAAATATACACTGATATATAAACTGTACTGTATAACCATGTTGCAATTTGGTTGGTTGGCTCCTTATTGTTTATGTCTACAAAATTAAATGAAAGCACAAGTAAGATATGCTTGCACATGCCTATTGTTGGTTTGTGGGTCATTTTTATTGGTAAATGTTTAATGTGATTCTCTCATTCTCTCAATCATGTATATGGATGTTCTCTCATCCATATACTGATTGCCGAAACAATTCTGGATGAAGCAATAAGTAGATATTAATGGGTTAAAAGCTCAAAATAAACAAGCTGACCAAACATGACACTCTGATTTTCCATAATTGATTTTAAAGCCAAAAAATGACTTCTTCTGCTGTTTAACCCTTGTGTTGTCTTCCCACCAAAATCAACACTTTATACCAATGCTTTTAACTTTTTCTTACGTTTTTGTCCCTTTTTTCAACATTTTTGACACTTTTGTTCAATGTTTGACGCTTTGTTTTTACATTTTCAACACTACGTCACACTAACTTATTAACTTTACAATAAATGTATGGTCAATAAACCTCATTTATAGGAAATTCTACCTAATGTTTGAGTTAGAAAAGCAGAAATTAGGAATTATTTAGACTAAAATAAAAGGAATGGATGATGTCAATACTATTTCAAAAACACTTCAATTTGTTTTCAAATGCTATAAAATTGAATGAGATGCCCCAAAATTAATGAAAGTAGAGATTTGTACTTGGAAAAGAGCGTTGTGTGGAATCAATCATGTTATTTTGGGGAATTTAAAACAACACTGATATAGGACAACGGGTCAATTTGACCCAAGGACAACATGACGGTTAAAAGGACCGTCAATGACTGTGATTTTAAAATATTTAAAAACCTGATCACCAAACACGTGTTTGAGTTAAACCAAATGCAGAAGCTTTAAATTACAACTTCTTTTCCATTCGGAAGCAACTTGTTTTACGAGTTTTAAATGGTGAAAACTGTGAAAATTAACTTAAATAACGTGTTTATTTTCGTCTTTCAGGTTGACACCCTGATGCCTAGCCTGAGGTGAGCGACTCTTTTCCGTACCGTTAATAAGAAATTATGATTGATGACAGAAATGTTCAACAGTAGCCTCAGATGCTTTGGTAGTGCAAATATTAAGGCTGGTTTTAAATTTGAAAATCTATAATTAATGTGATACAGATAGAAACACTGTTGATGAGTAAACATATACCATATATTAAATATGGTATATATCTTAGATTCAACATGAAGTAGTGAGAACTTATGGAATATAATGATTTACACAAGAGTGTGCATATTTAAACAATTGACTATTATTTTTTAATTATTGCTTATTATTTAATTAATGTGTATGTACTTATGCCCCCTAGTATTTTAAGGACATTTATCTATTTAAGATACATTATTCTTTTACAAAGAAAATTGCAGATTGGATTTTTCCTAATTTTTTAGTTAAGGCATTAAGATCAATTTCCAAAAGATGATTAATATTTTATTCCTTTTTATAGTCTACTTTAGAAGAGGTTCCTATACTCATGAGCAGCACTGTTTCACACTATGTGACATTGTCAGGTTCAGGACACTTTACCTCACTAAATAAACACGGTCAAGCAAGAAAAGAGACGCAGACGGCAATGAGCAGTTAATAGACAATTGCAAGAGGGGAGCACATCAGAATGGCCACCTATCCGCCAGCGTGACTTTCTGAAAACTCCCGCTATATCTCTGCAGTTCTCTTCCTTTACTGAAAGTCAGACACACAGAGATAACAAGCAGGACATCTGTTATTTGGTTTATGGCTACCTAAAAGAACTAAGGCAAAGTGCAGGCTGCTGGGGCTGACTCTGACTGACCTCGAATCTAAGACACTGGTTATCTCTGTGAATTACAACAGCGAGACATTCATGGCCTCCTGGTTAGGCAGCAGCGACTAAAGAAACACAGACACAGTTTGAAAGAAACACAGTATTGTTAAATGTGCATATAAGATTAATAATAAGCTTAAGATTAATTATAAAATATCATAAGCATGTAAGTTCATATGACAAGCAAGATATGGATATATATTAATTATGAAAGTTATGAAAGTTATAAATGAAAGTTATAATATTTTAAGACACTACTACAGAGAAATATGAAATAAAAGACTTATAAAAATGAATTTCTCTGTCAGACATCACCTATGTCACACTATGACCATTTTGAGCATTACATTTGTTTTTATTGTCTCACTTGCATGACACACGCTAAAGGAATGATTGGAAATTAAAAAAAATATGAATTTCAACCGGATTATGCAAACTGAGAATATTTTACTTCCACACAAAAACAAGTATCATTCCAGCACCTTATTGCAGCACTAAATCCCTGGTGCAAACGCCCCTAGACTAACCTACTTGTTTCTATTGTGAAGTTTGAAGAAGAACTTTGGTAAAGCAACACGTTGCCTGTTAATTACAGCTCGTAACCGACTGCATTATTGTGCACTTGATACTAAAACAGGAAGCAGTTTCTGTTAAAATCTGCACACATTTTGATGCTAAGCTTCTAGTTTATTTGACCAATGACAGCTGATTTCTTTTCTTCTTATTCAACTGGTGCTCAGAGGTATCTTTCAGGGATCCCTTTCAGTTGTCAGTCTGGTCTAGCCATGGTACAGCGTTTTGTACTCCATGTAAAAAACAAGCCCTTCATACCAATTTACATCTATCTGCACCCAACCAAGCTTTTGGTGCAAGAGTTTCCGAACCTTTGGACAGTAGGGTACAAATAAAAAAGAGGTTTCGGAGGAATTTGAATTTAAGGACTGCAACATTACATATATAGTTGAGTCTATACTGCAATACCTTAAACTCCATAATAATAATAATGTTCTCCTTTAATAGATCTTCAGCCTTCAGGAGATGAACGGGTCATCGGCCAACGTGACTGTGGTAATAGAGTATCGAGACTCCTTTACCAAAGCTGTGACCAAGAATGTGATTGTCGTGGTTCTTTGCATCTCCATCACCTACATCAATGCAGCGCTCATCCAAACCTTCCGTAACCACCAGGTCTGATATTCCGTTATCTAAATGATAACATAAATAAAAGATATACTGAAGAATTATGTTAGACAAAGTTATTTTGGGCCAGATCCAAGTCCTGCCTGAAACTTCTATTTATGAAGTTGTGAATTAAGGTAAATATGATGCAAAATGCAAGAGCATGTAGACCTGATGTGAGCCCTTGTAGAATAGGATGTGAAGTACAAGATCAGGTTTTGGTTCTGCATATTACAATTTGCACATGCATTATTTACAAATTTTTACCTTTCACCTTTTTTTTTGTGCCATTTTTTAGTCCATTTTCCATCAGAACCATTGCAACCTCTCAAATCTGTTACTGCAACTTCCCATTTGGGCTCTTTCGCATCACTAAGTGGCGAGTCTGTGCGCCTCGACTTTGGCAGCACTTCTTGAGATACATTTGGTGCAAATTTAGTTTGTATCTGTGGACGTAGTCTGTGGAGCTCTCAGCGAGCAGAGCATGGTTTCTATCGCCTGATTAGGGACCACTTTGTCAGACTCTGTTGTAGCATGAAAGCTTGGTGGAATTAACAAGCTAGCGTTAGCTAACTAGCTAGACAACTTTTCTCACAAAAAAGAATCGGGGAGTAGGGTTGGGTACAGAAACCCCGTGCTAAGGGGGTAACATGGATTTCCTTGCCTCATTTGGGTGGCACTGAAATCCCTGCGCTGCCCTCTGATGCTCCGAAACTGACGTTACAGGACACTGAAGCCTCGCTGCATGTGTCGCTAGTTAACACTACACTTGGCAGCAGGGAACGTTGGCCTAGCGTTATCTAGTAACTGGCTAATACGTGATTAAAATGACAGCGGAACAGATTAACGTGTGGCTGTGTTTCACTGGAAAGGATTCCAACACCGGGACGTACAGCCGTCTGCAGCTGAAGACACAGAGGAGACTAGCTGCACCTTGAGACACCGTGGACAACGGCCGGAGTCGGAAATAACAAACAACCCTGAAAGATCCTAATGGAGATGCATTTAATTGCATCTTGTACAATGATGGTGCATTCAAGTGCACCTCAAGAAACTCAAGCTGTTGATGTAAAATTCCCTTGTGCCATCTAGTTGTTCTTTTTGTTGTTTGGCAGCAATTGTATAGTTTAGATTTTCTTTTAGTTTTTTTAATTTGACCATTAAGCAATAAAAAAGCCATTCTTAAATGTTGCTGGCTATTTGTCATCGTTAAAAAAAAACTATAATTTTAGTAACTGTATTTGAAAAAAAAAAAAAAAACAATACCCAAGCCTAATCTCTACAAGTTTTATTATCTCGTGATACATATTGTTATAGAGTCCATCTACTTTATTCTGGATTTAAAAGTATTCATCGATAAATTATTATAACAGATTGTCAGAAATGGAACAAACAATAAGTTAACATAATCAAGCCAATATTTGCTGATTCAACATATAATGCTTTTCTACATTTACTGTAGAATAAAAACAATCACTGCCTTCAGGTATTAAACTATTTTTCAATCCCCAGATCTTCTACATGAATCCTCGCTACATCCTTTTTATCCACCTGGTGGTCAACGACATGCTCCAAGTGATGCTGACCGTCATGCTGTTCATCATCAGCTACACCCTCTACAAAATAAAGGTCTCCGTCTGTGGCACTTTCATCCTGCTTGCTCTTTTCGCCACTGAAAACACTCCTCTGAACCTGGCTTGCATGGCGGTGGAGTGCTACATCGCCATCTGCATCCCCCTTCGCTACGTGCAAATCTGTACCGTCAACAGAACTTTGATGCTGATTGGTTTAATCTGGGCGACCACCATGTTGTCAGTTCTTCCTGATCTGTTCATCACTTTGGCCACAGAGCCAGTGGACTTCTTCCATTCCCAAGTCTTCTGCCTCAGGGAAACTGTCTTCCGTAATCCCCATATTATCAGGAAGAGGGACATTACCTATATAGTGTATCTAGTTATAGTTTGGTTTGTTATATTTTTCACTTACTTCAACATCATGTTCACTGCTAAAACAGCTAGCAAATATGCTAAAAAGGCCAGAAACACCATCCTCCTCCACGGGTTTCAGCTGCTGCTGTGTATGGCAACGTATGCAGATCCTCTGTTAAAATCTGCTTTGCTCTATTGGTTCCCTATGAACTTTGCAGACTCCTTGTTTGCTTGTTATATTATTATACAGATCCTGCCACGATCCTTTAGTCCAATCATCTATGGCGTACGGGACAAAACTTTCAGGAAGTACCTGAAAACGCATCTGTTGTGTAAAATGAGACATCAGTAAGAATCACTTCATGGAGTATAACTTCAAAAACATTGAAAACCGTTACATGGAGTCAGATTCTTAAACAATGATTTCTTCAGACTTTACGCAGTTTGAGTTAGAAACTCCATGCTTTCATTACCTCCTGTATGGACTACGGCAATGGAGTCCTGTTTGGGGTCTCCAGCAAAACCCTGTACAGGCTCCAGTATGTCCAAAAACCTGCCGCCAGGGTCTTCACCCACACCAAGACGTGGAAGCACATCACCCCAACGCTCATCCACCTTCACTGGCTCCCAGTTAAGTCCTGCACCAAATATAAAATCCTGTTTCTCACCTACATATTCCTCCATGCCCTGGGCCCACAGTACCTCTCCA
>NC_048410.1:1151204-1161215 GCF_013103735.1 Etheostoma cragini
CCCCCCCCCCCCCCGCCCAAAACCTGCAATTCTCCAACGCTGGCCTGCTCTCCATTCCCCAAACGAGACTCTGCACCTTCAGAAGCCTTCAGTGTTGCAGACCCATCTCTCTGCAGATATCAGAAAGACTACATCCTTGGATATAACAACAACAAAAAAAAAAAAACTCCTGAAACACCGCCTGTTTACCACAACCTTCCTTAGTAGAGCCACGTTAGGTGTCCTTGGGTTTCATGTAAGCCACTTTATAAATAAAGGTTATTATCATCATTATTAAAATGTTTTGTTTTTTCTTTAGAAACGATCATTGACAATCAGTTGTTTAACTGACGGTGTTTAGGCTAGGTATCAAACGTAAACATTTCTTTTGAAACCGAATATCGTATCTACTGAAACGGTAGGTCGCATTCAATGCTTGTTCATATTCTTTTTTTCCTTTAATTTTTCCCCCTGGATCATATCCAATAATTTATACAGATTCTCATTAAAGTCATAATTTTACACCAAGGCCTGATTGTGGTATCTGTACTTTGTGTTTCTTCCACCAACTCCTAGAAAACCTTTTATCTTTGCAATGGAAGTTTTCTGTAAAAAAACAACAACTAAAAACGGTTCATATCAGTTTAAATTAACTGAAATTGTATTTTCCTTACGCACCAAAACATTTCAAACAATATCCAGAATTATTTAAATATTAAAATGTATTTCACATGCAGGGTGAATTTTGTATGAATTCACAAAATTAATTTTATATACTGGCTATTAAATTAGGGAATATCCCTGCTGTGGGATGAATAAAGTAAAATCTAATTATAATTCAATCACAACATCTTGTCCATTTATGAGTGGAGTGTTAAATGTGATTGTCTATGAAAACCATCGCTTTTAAGTTTTTGCTTTTTTTTATATTCATGACTGTGTCAATGCAGATTTGCAAATTCTGTAAATTCCCATTTGGGCTTTTAAGAAACAACAACTTTCATACACCTCCTACTCTCATGTATGCATAATCATGTAAATAATTATGCAGACACCCATCTGAGGGATGTGCCACAACGCCATATATACAAATGAGATTTCGTGGAGTCACATTGTTTGCGTCCTGGTCTACATGCATTACCTACGGTAAGTACCGCCTGCTGGGAACTGAACACAGATTTTGAACTGTACTTTGACTGATATTTTATCACTGTGGCATACAGAACACTAAGTTTTACTGTTTTTTATTTTAAGCTTAGACGTTTTAAGAGCACCTTTCTAAATCAGTTCAAAGTAAAAAGAAGAAATTCTTCTTACTTTAACTGAAACAGACAGTCAAAAACACGTGACTTTTCAGACTTTTGTTAATCCTATAAACAATATTAATATCTAAATGCTAAAAGAACAATATCTTGATCTGCAGTTTGTACACAGCGTTAAAATACGATTTTTCAGGGTTTGGAAAGCGTGAAGACTGTAAAATTACATTGAAAATTAGTAAATGAGGACACTTTTAATTTTAATTAGAATGCATTCAATTCAACTGCAAGAGAAATATATAGATTTTCAGTTCAGACTTTTTTCATGCATCATTATTGTTACTGAATGGCTTTATGCAGGACTATCCATAAAAATAATAAAAACTCATAACACTAGTAGAAAGTAAATTAACCTAAAATATTTTGGAACTCATGGACATTCAACAAAATAATAATTCACAATATATTTTGATGATGTCGAGGTTTTTTTCCCTACCATTTTTAAGCTTAGGCAGAGCACACCAGCAGTTTTGGGCACCACCTAAGGCAAATGAATGTAACATCAATGTAAGCGCAATAAAAAGTTTAAGTGCTCATATTATGCTCATTTTCAGGAACAAATCCTAGGGGAAACACTGATATGTGCAACTAAGTCTCTCCCAAACCTCAGGGCAAGCATGTGCACACATAGACATTAAAAGGGGCTGTGTGTGTGTGTGCGTGCGTGTGTGTGTGTGGGTGTGTTTGTATATTTGAACTAAGGTTTAGCAGAAGCAAAATGGCCCTACAGGCTAATGTACTGTACTCAATGGAGACACACCAGATGAACAGCTACAGTAAAATCTGTCTAATAATGTCATTACAATTGTCAATTTGATTTGCAAATTAGACGTTAACCAATTAAAATGCACTAATATGCACACATTTGACAAGGTTCTGCAGGTTAACAAAATACACAAAATAAACATATCAGCACAGAACTTGCCCAGTTAATGAGTTAAGAGTATTTTCCCCTTAAATGTTAGGTTACAATATTTGTTATTGCCATTTGCAAAATAAAACCATGTCCCTCTCCTTGGTGCAGTCATTTATTCTAAATATATTCAGAAAGCATGTGCACTGTATCAGAGTTTCCTTTGGTGTTTGTGATTAACCTGATGATAACTAAAAACTCTGTGTAAACTGAATATTTTATTTAGTATTTATTAAATCTATTAAACAATTGCCTAAGAGAAATTAGATAAATTAGTAAGATAGTTGTGTTAATACATGATAATTACAGTTTTATTCAAAATGTATGTGCATGTCCCTGTCTATGGGAAACACTGATCTCCTCTTAATGTTTCACACACATGCACTTTATTCTGAGCTTACTGGTAACTAATTAATAATCTCATATGTTACACTATATATGTCTTGGATTCTTAGTAAGTCTACCACAAACAGGTCTTAACCCTTGTGCTGTCTTCCCGTCAAAATTGTTTTTAACTTTTTGTTACGTTTTTGTCCCTTTTTTCAACACTTTTGATGCTTTTTTCAATGTTAGTCACTTTTTCGGACGTTTTCAACACAACGTAACACTAACTTATTAACTTTAGTTTTACAGGTTTTTTTTTTTAATAGGAAATTATACCTAATGTTTAAGTTAGAAAAGCAGAAATTAGGAATTATGTAGACTAAAATTAAAGGAATGTACAGTACGTTTGATGTATAAACACAGACTGGAGTATTGCAGTCTGTGATTATACATCAACATACACCGTAAAAACACTTTAATTTGTTTCTTCAAATGCTATAAAATTGAATAAGACGTCCCAAAATTAATGAAAGTAGAGATTTGTGCTCACCAAAGAACGTTGTGAGGAATAAATCATGTTATTTTGGGGAATTAAAAAGAACACTGATATAGGACAACGGGTCAATTTGACCTAAGGGCAACATGAGGGTTAAAGCCAGTGTTGGCTTGTCTAACCTGGTCTAACCTATTTACCCTGTAATCTGTATAGTTTATACTCATTGTAAATATCAACTAAAGAATATTTGTTTTCTTTTCAGTTCAAGAGATGAACGTGTCATCAGCCAACGTGACGGTGGTTTTACAGTATCGAGACTCCTTCTCTAAAGCCATGACCAAGAACGTGATTATTGTGGCTCTCTGGATCTTCATCAACTACATCAACGCAGGCCTCATTCACACCTTCTGCAAACACCAGGTCTGATGTTGATTTGACATGCAGGCACTAAAAATGAATGTACGGGAGAAGTTATCAGCTTTATCGGGTTTATGTTAGCAGATTTCTTGGTAGCGTGGAAATATTTTGCCTTGCTCTGTCCTAATTAATCAGGAGCAGGTGACATCCATTGTGCCATTTTCAGTTAACATGGAAGTTGCTGTAGTGGTTGCTAAGAAAAGTTAACTCAGTGTTTTTCATCACTATAGGAGAATATTTAGTGTTTATTTCAGCGAGTCAATGATCCTGCACAGCTGAAGCAATCTCAATGACGCTTAGCAAATTTTCTGTGGCCATTTTACTGTCTACCTGTCACTGATGTATCTAGGCAGCTTTTAAGTGACAGGGAGATGACATCTCTAAAAGATTGATTGATTACTTGTCCAGCTAGATGTCAATGGGAGCAACAATCGCTCTTAATGAATCACTGCTCCAAAACTATTATCTTCTAAATATTGAAATCACTTTCCGGTTCCTGCGCTGCGGAGTGATGTCTGGCTACATCACAGATAGATTCTGGTACAGGAGAAACGATTGCTCTGAGTAGTTACATCTACATTACATAGTTACAGAAGGCGGTGCCTAAACGACTGGTAAGGTTGTCTACCGTACACAATAGCAACAAGGTGCCATATTTCGGTGCCCCTTAAATGTCTGCGCTGCTCTTTGGTGCTCAGAATCAGACGTTAGAGGCAACAGAAGCATCGCTGCATCTCATGCTACTTAACACTAATGTTACGCTTGCAGCAGGTAACGTTGATGTTAGCCTACCGCTTGATTAAACTGGTTAAAATGCCGACAGATGAACGTGTAAAAGGGCGTCTGTATTTCACGGATTCCAACAGCAGGACATCTGCAGCCAAAGTTATGAGCTAAAAGACAAAGTAATAATAATAAAAATAATAATACATTTTATTTAACAGCGCCTTTCTAAACACTCGAGGTTGCTTTACAGACAGATACAAGGAACAGAAAAGTATAAACGGTATGAAAAGAAAATGACAGGAACAGCGTATTTACAAATAAGCAAGCTGGAACAGGTGGGTTTTGAGTCTGGTTTTGAACAGGGGGAGAGAGTCAAGACTGCGGAGGTCAGGTGGGAGTGAGTTCCAGAGCTGGGGTGCAGAGTAGCACTTGGTCTCTGCCGTTGAAAAACAACACAGATGAGACTACATGGTGTGTTTTTACTTGAAACTGGTATACCTTGTGGTGTATTCAAAGTAATAGTAAAAATACCCTTTTGTCATTTTTTTGTCATTTAACAGCAATTAACTGGTGCAATAAGTTAGTATTGCTATAAGACCTTACAAATTTCACAAGAACGCACTCCAAAGTTCATGAGTCTGAGTCCAGAGTTTGGGACTTGGCCATCGTAGCTAAACAATCTAGTCGAAGACGTCATCTCTCAACTCCAGTTCAATTCATGTGACTCAAGTTGTTGATTGGACAGTAAATGACGGCGCATGGAAGAGAAAGTCTTAGCCTGGATATATGCTGGAAAAAGTGGAACCCCACAAATATTGTTCCTTGCTTATTTGTTATCACACTGATACCAGATGGTTCTGAGATTTGGGAGCTGTCGAGTGTAAATTATTTACAACTGGCTACTAGAGTGGTACGAATTCCCCATTTCACTTTTGAGCATGTCCCTTTTTATATTTAAAACTTTCAAACCTTTTCTCCCTTCCTTTGTGCTTTTCTTCCCACCCTCCAGATCTTCTACATGAATCCTCGATATGTACTTTTCATTCACCTGGTGGTTAACGACATGATCCAAATGACATTAACCGTCATCCTGTTCGTCGTCAGTTACATCGTCTACAAAATAAACGTCCCCATGTGTTGTATCCTCATCCTGTTTGCTCTTTCCACCACTGAAAACACCCCTCTGAACCTGGCTTGCATGGCGGTGGAGTGCTACATCGCCATCTGTGTCCCCCTCCGCCACATGCAAATCTGCACGGTCAACAGAACTTTGATGCTGATTGGTTCAATTTGGACGACTAGCATGTTTTCTGCTCTCGCTGATCTGTTCATCACTCTGGCCAGCGAGCCACGGGACTTCTTCTACTCCAAAATCTTCTGTCAAACACAGACTGTCTTCCCAAATCCAGTTATCATCAAGAAGAGAGAAATCACATATGCAGTGTTTCTAGTTTTGGTTTGGATCACTATCTTTTTCACCTACTTCAACGTCCTTTTCACGGCGCAAACAGCTAGCAAAGACGCTAAAAAGGCCAGAAACACCATCTTTCTCCACGGGTTTCAGGTGCTGCTGTGTATGACAACATACGTAGCGCCCCAGTTAACAATTGTTCTGCTGCGAAACAATTACGTAGACACCCTTTTTTATGTTCATCTTATCATACAGGTCCTGCCGCGAGCCTTTAGTCCAATCATCTATGGCGTACGGGACACAACTTTCAGGAAGTACCTGAAAAGATATCTGTTGGGCAAAATGAGCCCACAGTAGGTCTCAGTTCATGTAATATAATATAATATAATATAATACGGCCTCTTAAAAACATTCAAAAGCTTTAAATGAAGTAAGATCCTAACATGTTTGGTCACAATTTAGTTATTGAGATTTAATTTGATTATTGTTTTGGTTGGTTTATGAAATTATGGACAAAACAGTTAAACTCATTGTGTGTAAAACTTTGGGCTGGGTATTAAACCTCAATACTTGTTTGTACTTTACTTTTGAACGTATTCTTATTACGTATACAAAAAGAATCTGGTTTGAATCCTAATTTTACTTAGGTAAGCACATTTGGAATGAGTTTTTCACTTTTATTTAACATAATTGTTAAAACATTTTTTAATACAACTTTATATATTTTTCTCTGACTTCTAGAAAAGTGTTTTAAATATTTTCAATGAAATAGGAAATTAAAGGTTTCTTTAGAAAGACATGTTCATATCCCTTAAAGCATCTCAGATTGTATTGGCATTTTAAAAACACAAACCCACTACTCATGTATGAATCAACACTAAACATTCATGTGCACATCTGGGAATTTGAGGACATTCGTCACCGAGACATTTATAAAGTTAGAGACTTCCTGGAGTCATAGTGTCGGCGTCCTGGTCTACATGCATTAACTAAGGTACGTACCACCTGCTGGGAACTGGCTGGAATAATACTACATTTTATATTAGTATTGTTGACTGTAATCTTCTTATTGTTGTGTTTTTTTTTAGATAGAAAATGTTAAGATCTGTCCAGGAACAACAGATAAAAAATAATAATTCTGGTGCAATTACAGCAATGTTAATTAATGTACATTGTCCCTGTCAAATAAATTAAATAGAAAAATAAAAATCACGGTGGGATTGAACAGAATACTAAGATGCAGTCTTCACTTACATAGGCCGGTTTGTGACGTATATTTCCCTTGTTTTGATTATTAATGATTATTAATGACAGCCAACATTAAAAAGAACAAAATAAGAACAGAAGTCGAACAGGATATCCAGTTTATCATTAATCACAGACTACACTAAAGGCATTGCCTAAATAGCAAGACTCAAAAGGTTCAATGTTTTTTTTTTCAAGTGACCTTTAATATCTATAGATCTTTGATTTCAGTGATGTTGTAAAATCAGTTTAATGTAAGAAATGTATTCCAACCTGAAACATTGAGCATTTAAAACACACGGCTCTACAGGTGATCTTACAGACAATATACTAATAATAAAGGTAGTGTAGTATGCTTTTGATGATGCTGTTTAAAGAACCATAACTTGTTCTGCAATTTGTTCTCCGCTTTAGCATTTGTTTTATTAAAGTTTGCAAAGTATACAGACTGTGAAATTACATTGAAATACACTTGATATTTTCATTGTATTTTAATTGATTGTAAATGCATTTTATTCAATTAGATTTTTAGTTTGGAAGTTGATGAAAGAGTGAAGACTTTATTCTTGAATCATTAAGTCGCTTTATACAGGAATATCCATTAAAACGTTTAATTCCCAACGCCAGTTCTAAATATCCTACAGTGTCTAAAGTAGTTTTTACAAACACGGGATAATAAATCCTAAAAACTATCTAACTTAAGTTGTATTGAAGAGCTTAATGTCAGTGGTAATACACAATGTAAGCCAAGCTTCTGAAACTAGATTATGAAGCACAAATTAATGATGACTAGAAAACCACATTTTAAGAACAAGACATGAATGATATTTTTGATTTATATCCTGTCTGTCCTAACTGTTGATGGAAATATAATACGTGGTAAATAAAGTGGTTTAAAACACCAATCCATTGGTTAGTTTTGATACTCTATTACTTTATTATTGTCCAAATGACTGAGAAATATGAGTGGGCTGCCTGCACGTTAACATGTTGACTATATGTGTTGCTCATATACTGTAACTACAATTTCAAATGTTATTGAAATAGATCTATTTAATGTTTTTGATTTAGTATGAAGGGCTTTTCACCCGAGGAGGGATTGTCGCGCCTCGCAATCCCGTAAAGGTGTTGTGTTCCTGCTCGTGACATGCACCCCTCAAGAGTAGAATTGTAAATGTGCTGTATTTATATAACGCTTTTCTAGTCTTATAACTACTCAAAGCGCTCTTACGTCACACAGGAACCATTCAGCGTTCCCACACATTCATACACTGTGGCCGAGGCTGCCGTACAAGGTCCTTATGCAAGCGACGCGCAGTGCAAATCGATGAACAAGAGACTGATTCTTTTGTTTGTGAGTTCACTAAAATATAAATCAGGACATACACAGCGGGGCTTTTGCTTGTCTCAGCATCGGCACAAGACTGGTTTTATCATGTAACGTCCGTAATTATGACTATGCTAATTTAGCTAACTTTGGCTATCAACAATAACAGTCCGTGGTTAGGAAAGACTAGTATTGCCACCATTTGTTATCAAATCGACCTGTGTTTATGAATAAATGTTACCACAGTCAGTTGATCTCATTTAGTTGTACGGCCGGGATACACTAGTGCACAGAATCTCCATGGTTACCGAGCATTGATTGCCTGGCGATTAATTGCGAAGCATTGTCCTTCACATGAAGAGTGTAGTAGACTCTGTGCATCCACGCCACTACGCAGGCGTAGTATCACCCCTGTGTGTCAAAAGACCTTAAGGCTGGCTCTAACATTTCCAATATGATCATTGTTTTTATTTGAATGTCAAGTGTTTATTCAAAGCTGTGTGTTTTAATATTAATATATGAACCTAATAATGGTCTTTCCTTACAAAGGGCCTATGAATCAGAATTTATTAAAATTGCATTGATGATTAAATAAAATGCATTTTGATCTCCTCTCATTTTCCTTCAGACAAATGTCCCATTCTGAACTTAGTGAACCAACATCAAATGTCAGGTATGTTTCATTACTCTAACTTCTTTTGGTCGAACCGTCTCTTATGCTCAGAAAGTCACACAAAAATGTAATAATTGCTGTAAACGCTTACTTATAACTGAAGAGTATGTATCTTTTCTTTTACATTTATAGGTATGAACGCGTCATCTGTCAACGTCACGGTGGTTTTACAGTATCGAGACTCCTTCACTAAAGCTGTGATCAAGAATGTGATTGTCGTGGTTCTCGGGATCTCCATCAACTACATCAACGCAGGCCTCATTCACACCTTCCGCAAACACCAGGTCTGAGGCACTAACAATCTGAAAACGCAATTTGAGAAAGTCTAGCTTGAGATCATTAGCTTGCTATTTTTTTAATTTTATATTTAACCTTTATTTAACCAGGAAGTCCCTTGAGATTGAAATCTCTTCTCCGAGGGAGACCTGGCCGAGACGGCACCACAGTTACAATTTAAACAGAAATACAGCAGAGTCAACTCAAACAAACAAGCATCACACAGAGGAAAGGAACCGGTCACATGTGGCGGTTACATTTTTGAGTTACACGGCATTTTAACATGGCCTTAAAATCATTTAATGGGACTAGATCATTTAGAGGGAGCAAGTTTTGTAAGTTAAGTTATTCCAGGACCACAGAGCAAAGTAAGAGAAGGCTTTTTTTCCAAGCTCAGTAAAAACCCTTGGTACCTGGTAAGAGCGCCACCTGGTGGAACGGAGAGGAAAACGGCTGGAATTCTGCTATTCTGCTATTTCCCATGACTTCAGTTATTCAGCTTTACATTGTGTTAATGTTAGCAGATTCCGTGTTGTGTGGGGAAATTTTGCCTTATTCTGTCGTAAACCATCAGGGACAGTGAAGTTTCCATTGTGCCATTTGCAGTTCACATAGAAGCTGCTGTAACGAGTGCTATGACTGTACATCTGCATCAATCTCATCGTGCAACAATGAGAGTAAATAATGATTGGCACATGGTATAACAAAAATTATTAATGTAAATGTTTGACAAAGTCAAAGTCAACAAAACTTATTTACATCTGGTGGTTGAGAACTTTTAGCATTAAGATGTTATAAGTAAAGGCAACCCACACACACACACACAGACACACACACACACACACAAATACACACACATATATATATATATATATATATATATATACACACACATATATACACAT
>NC_048410.1:1161315-1170162 GCF_013103735.1 Etheostoma cragini
CAATGAAACAAAGAGTGAAAAATTTAAAGGGGTCTGAATACTTTCCGTACCCACTGTATATATATATATATACACACACACACACACAATATCTAGTGTTTTCTTGTTTTATTTTGCTCCGTTACTCCTTTCTGCATTAAGATGTCATAGTTAAAAGGCAACACACACACACACACACACACACACACACACACACACACGAATATATAAGGACAGAGATTTACTGTTGTCATAGTGTTGGTGTCGCTGTCTAAATGCATTAACTAAGGTAAGTAACTGCGGTTAAATATCTACTACAACTGTCACATGAAGTACTACAAACCCAGTTAACAACTGTCTTTTTAACTTTCCATCTAACACTGTGTATCATCTCGTAGTCATTTTTCAACGATTGTGAAATGTGATTAATTTTTACTGTTTCTTACTGTACTTTCTATATTTTTTATTCCCTCATTCACATTTGTCACAACACTATTTTTACTGTTGGGTAAGACCATAACAAATTATTTGCTAATCAAATGTACAATTTTTAATCTACTGAGGAGACGGTTTTAAAAACTCCTTTGATGGTAAAACTTAAAAAACCTGAATGAGTAGTTTCTTTCGATATCATTTCATTCTTTTTTCCATGATACTACTTGTATTGAATAAGTGTCAATGCATTACAGTTGTTTTCGTGGGCACAACTGTCTAACTGTAAAACTAACAACAGTCTGCACAGCAGCAGTTCATGTGGACCAAACTCTAGTTTGTTTTTTATTGCTTTAACACAGTTTTTGAAACTCTACACACTTATCCCATGACTTCAACCACAACCTGCACAACACTGTGGATTTACAGCTCTTCGCCAGTTGCTAACACACTGCTGTCAGACCTGTTAACAACACTTTCAAAACAAAATAGATTTCAGTCTGGTGTCTATTGAACGCTGCTATTTGCTATTTTAGCTGAAAGCCTAAGCAGGTGTCTTGTTTTAGACTTTTTAGTGAACATATATGGTATTTATACAGAGACAAAACACAAAATAAGAATGAAACAATTATATACTGTTCTGTTTGACAGAAAAATATACCAACATGTCCACGTAAGATGTCTGAGGTTACATACACAGCTATAAAAAGGTGAAAAACCCTAGCTGTACTGTAGTAGAACTGTGTACTTCCTGTTTTTCAGAAAGTAAAAGAGGTGAAAGCATTAGAAACACCACGTTCATCAGTATTTAGAGATGATGCAGACGTTTAATGTGATGAAGACAACTTGCTGCATGATGCTGGAGAGAAACAGGATCAGTCACTATTCTATGTTACTGTAACGCACCTTTGGTTTTATTCCAGTAATTCCATAAATTACTGGAGACAAAATACTATACTAAAGCAAAATGCTGATTTTCATTCCTTCTTGTTTACCTTACTTAAAAATATTCTATTATAAAGTCTATATCTTTTCTTTAAAAAAAATATTGAGTAGTGTGAAGTCACTCAAATTGTTCTAACTGTAAAGATGAGGTTTGTAATTTCTGCATTGGTGTTTGACGCTAGTGTTTTTATTCTCAGTGTGTTCTGAGTGACAGTGTGTGTTATCTCAGTGAGGATTGTTGAGCCTGTTTTGAGACGTGTGTTAAGAGTTGTGTTGTTATGAATGAGTTGTACAGGTGATGTGAATTGAAGCTTAGGTGACTGTTGGTAGTGTAAACTGGAGTTTTATTTTCTGCACATGTTGCTTTGGTTGTGCTCACTTTTTAGCAATCAAAAGAAACTGTAATGTCAATCCTGTAAGTAAATGTTTATTTCTTCGTATTTCAGATTGATGCTCTGATCTTC
The DNA here is from genome assembly GCF_013103735.1 of Etheostoma cragini. Taxonomy (NCBI): domain Eukaryota; kingdom Metazoa; phylum Chordata; class Actinopteri; order Perciformes; family Percidae; genus Etheostoma; species Etheostoma cragini. The sequence goes on from NC_048410.1 coordinate 1,163,136, forward strand.
TGCCTGAGGTGAGTTAATACGTCTCTGATGCTGTTATCACTGAGTGATTGACTTTCTACAAAATCCAGCTGTTTCTACTTTGTTAGATTAGCATTTGGTTGATTTAAAAGCACATGTTAGACGGTTTTCAAAGCTTTAAAAATAAGCATGTTTTGTAATTCCAAAATCTTGATCTTGTAATGGCAATCTTTTCTCGTAATCAGTTTAGGTTTTGACCTCAATAGATCTGAAAAGATCGATGGATTAGTTGTCAAATGCTTAATAAAATCGCCAACTAGTTAGACAAAGATTTAATCGGTTTGGCATTTTTTACAAAAATCATTTCATTAAAGCTTCTTAAATGTGAATATATTCTAGTTTATTTTCTCTTCTATGAATGTAAACTGAATATCTTTAAGTTGTGGACAAAACAAGACATTTAAGAACGTCATCTCAAGCTTTTGGGAAACACCAATTTGTTTTAAATTTTCTCTCATTTTAGAGACCAAACTTCTAATCGGTTAATCAAGAAAATAATTAACACAAAGCGATTAATGATTAAACTAATCTGTTGCAGCTCTAGACTTCAGCAACTGCTTCTTAGGTGTTGAATTATCTTATTTTCTGTTGAGAGATGAACGTGACATCTGTCAACGCAACAGCGGTTTTACAGTATCGAGACTCCTTCTCTAAAGCCATGACCAAGAATGTGATTGTCGTGGCTCTCGGGATCTTCATCAACTACATCAATGCAGCCCTCATTCACACCTTCTGCAAACACCAGGTCTGATACATCTTCCATGCCGTGCTACCAGTAAAACATAATTTACATAATTAAAAATGAAAGACGCCCTTCAACTACACACAGCATCCAGATTCGGATCACATGTTAATTCCAACGTTAAATGGGGCAAAAGTTAGCAAAAAAAAATCTACCCTTTGTTGTTAAAATGTTCATCCATTCTTCTACCCTCCAGATGTTCTACATGAATCCTCGCTACATCCTTTTTATTCACCTGGTGGTCAACGACATGATCCAAGTGACACTGACCGTCATCCTGTTCGTCATCAGTTACACCATCTACCAGATTAATGTCTCCATCTGTTGTATCCTCATCCTGCTTGCTCTTTTCGCCACTGAAAACACTCCTCTGAACCTGGCTTGCATGGCGGTGGAGTGCTACATTGCCATCTGTTTCCCCCTTCGCTACGTGCAAATCTCTACAGTCAACAGAACTTTGATGCTGATTGGTTTAATCTGGGCAACAACCATGTTTTCTGCTGTTTCTGATTTGTTCATTACTTTGGCCACAGAGCCACAAGACTTCTTTCATTCCAAAGTTTTCTGCATCAGACAAAACGTATTTCCAAATCCCATCATAATCAAGAAGAGAGATATCACATATTCAGTGTTTCTAGTTCTAGTTTGGATAACTATCTTTTACACTTACTTCAGAATTCTGTCAACTGCAAAAACAGCTAGCAAAGATGCTAAAAAAGCCAGAAACACAATCCTCCTTCATGGGTTTCAGGTGCTCTTGTGTATGGCAACATATGCAGCCCCCCCGCTTTTGACTGTTCTGCAACTATGGTTTCCTAAGAATTACACAGACTTTCTGTTTGCTTGTTACATCATTGTACAGATCCTGCCACGATCCATTAGTCCAATCATCTATGGGGTACGAGACAATACTTTCAGGAAGTACTTAAAAAAGTATCTGTGTAGAGTCTGCATACTGTAAAATGTAGATCTTTTCAATTAAAGTACAACTTCAGGTTCCAATTATTAGACAAATATGTTAGATCCGGGTTTATAAGGGCAAATGAGTCAGGTGCCCCACCAGGTCACATAGATTTCCATCCAACCTGGCCCAGGTCAGGCCAATCACAACCATTTATTTAATATAGGGCCAGCTTCAGACAAAGAGGAGGAAAGGAGAGTCATGATGGCTAAAGCTAATGATAAACTTACTGTTGAAATACTATTTTCAAATTCTTTTAACAGACATATTGACGTTACGCCATCACAACTATACACTGTAAAAATAATGGACAAAGCTTCAGCACGATTGCCGATTCCAATGTCTATGAGAAAATGGGGCAAATTCTAACTTGTATTATCGCAATGAACATTTTCATAATGAGTTTATAATCTCAATCACTAGTTTTCAACACAGCAAGATGTTCATCAAGTTAAGTATGGTTCCATTTATTCTCTCCGGGGAACCATCACCTTATCGTGGTGAAGAGGTTTGTTTGTCCCTATGAACCTGAGGGCTGTGTTGTCTGGAGCTTTGTGCTCCTGGTAGGGTCTCCCATGGCAAAGTGGTCTCAGGTGAGGGGCCAGACAAAGAATGGTTCAAAAACCCCATGAATAACAGAGGTAGAGAGGGAGTGACCCTGCCCGGAGGAAGCCCGGGGCCCTCGTCTGGGGCCAGGCCCAGACGGAGGGCTCGTCAGCGAGCGCCTTGTGGCCGGGTTTGCCCCGGTGCCCTGTCGGGCAGAGCCCGAAGAAGCTACGTGGCACCCTTATCTCCATTCCATGGGCCCACCACCTGTGGGAGGAACCGCTGGGGTGTGGTGCGCTGCCACATGGGTGGCGGCGAAGGTCAGGGGCCTCAACGGACCAGACCCAGGCGGCAGAGGCTGGCTCTGGGGACGAGGAACGTCACCTCTCTGTGGGGGAAGGAGACGGAACTTGTGCGGGAGGTGGAGCACTACAAGTTAGATCTGGTGGGGCTTACCTCTAGGCACAGTCTCGGTTCTGGAACCGTACTCCTGGATAGGGGTTGGACTCTGTCCTACTCCAAAGATGCCCAGGGTGTGAGGCGCCGGGCTGGTTTGGGGATACTCACAAGCCCCTGGCTGAGCGCCGCTGCGTTGGAGTTTACCCCGGTGGACGAGAGGGTCGCCTCCCTACGCCTACGGGTGATAGGGGGGAAAACTCTGACTGTTGTTTGTGCACATGCACCAAAAAAAGAGTCCGGAGTATTCAGCCTTCTTGGAGACCTTGAATGGAGTCTTGTATGGGGCTCCAGTTGGGGACTCCACAGTTCTGCTGTGGGACTTCAACGCAAAAGTGGGCAATGATGGAGATACTTGTAGAGGCGTGATTGTGAGGAAAGGCCTCCCTGATTTTATCCAGAGTGGTTGTCTGTTGTTGGACTTCTGTGCTAGTCATGGATTGTCCATCAAAAACACCATGTTCAAACATAGGGATGCTCATAAGTGTACTTGGTGCCAGAGCAACCTAGGCCGAAGATCAATGATCGATTTTATAATCGTTTCATCTAATCTGAGGCCGTATGTTTTGGACCCTTGGGTGAAGAGAGGGGCGAAGCTGTCAACTGATCACCAATTGGTGGTAAGTTAGGTCAGGGGATGGGGGAGGACTCTGGACAGACCTTGTAAGCCCAAACGCGTAGTGCTGGTGAATTGGGAACGTCTGGAACAGGCCCCTGTCTGACGGACTTTCAACTCACACCTCCGGCGGAGCTTTTCGTGCATCCTTGTGGAGGCTGGGGCATTGAACCTGAGTGGACATGGAAGTCGTTAGACTAAAGGACGAGTCTTTCCGGGATATGTTATCCCAGAGGACTCCGGAGGCAGTGGCAAGGTACCGACGGGCCCGAAGAGCTGCAGCCTCTGCCGTGACAGATGCAAAGCAGCGGGTGTGGGAGAAGTTTGGACAAGACATGTAGAAGGACTTTCGGTTGGCACCAAGGTGCTTCTGAAAAACCGTTTGCCACCTCAGGGGGGGGAGCGGGGAATCATCCAAGCTGTATAAAGTAAGGATGGGACGTTGTTGACCTCAACTGGGGAGGTAATATAGCGGTGGAAGGAGCACTTTGAGGAACCCCTAAATCCAGTTGACACGTTCTCTATGGGGGAAGCAGAGCTTGAGGATGATGGGGGATTGTTGTCAATTACCCTAGTGGAAGCTGCTGAGGTAGTCAAACAACTCCACAGCGGCAAAGCCCCAGGGATTGATGAGATCCGTCCAGAAATGCTGAAAGCGCAGGGTGTGGAGGGGCTGTTTTGGTTGACTTGCCTCTTTAACATTGCGTGGAAGTCTGGAGCAGTGCCTAGGGATTGGCAGACTGGGCTGGTGGTTCCCCTCTTCAAAAAGGGGGACCAGAGGGTGTGTGACAATTACAGGGGTATCACACTTCTTAGCCAATAGTCCTAACCTCGGATTGAAGAGGAACAATGCGGATTACGTCCTGGTCGTGGAACAACGGATTCGATCTTTACTCTCGCAAGGATCTTGGAGGGAGCCTAGGGGTATGCCCAACCAGTCTACATGTGTTTTGCGGATTTGGGGAAGGCGTCTAACCGGGTCCCCTGGGAGAAATTGTGGGAGGTGCTGCGGGAGTATGGGGTGAGGGGGTCCCTTCTCAGGGCCATCCAATCTCTGAATGACCAAAGCGAGAGCTGTGTCCAGGTTCTCGGCAGTAAGTATGACTCGTTCCAGGTGAGGGTTGGCCTCTGCCCGGGCTGCACTTTGTCACCAATCTTGTTTATAATATATATGGACAGGATATCGAGGCGTAGTTGGGGCGGGGAGGGGTTGCAGTTTGGTGGGCTTGGGATGTCATCGCTGCGTTTTGCAGATGATATGGCACTTCTAAATCTGAGGCCATGGTTCTCAGCAGGAAACCGATGGAGTTCTTTCTTCAGGTAGGAAATGAGACCTTACCTCAAGTGAACGAGTTTAAATACCTTGGGGTCTTGTTCGCGAGTGAGGGGACCATGGAGCGTCAGAGTGGTTGAGGAATCGGAGCAGGCGGTGCTGTATTACATTCCGTTTATCGCATCGTTGTGACGAAAAGGGAGCTGAGCCAGAAGGCAAAGCTTTTGATCTACCGGCCAATTTTCGTTCCTACCCTCACCGATGGTCGTGAAGGCTGAGTCATGACCGATAGAAAAAGATCCAGGGTACAAGCGGCCGAAATGGGTTTCCTCAGGAGGGTGGCTGGCGTCTCCCTTAAAGATAGGGTAAGAAACTCGGTCATCCAAGAGGAGCTCGGAGTGGAGCCGCTGCTCCTTTGCGTCGAAAGGAGCCAGTTGAGGTAGTTTGGGCATCTTGTAAGGATGCATCCTGGGCGCCTCCCTAAGGAGGTGGTCCAGGCACGTCCAGCTGGGAGGAGGCCCCGGGGAAGACCCAGGACAAGGTGGAGGGATTATATCTCCAACCTGGCCTCGGGATCCCCCAGTCGGAGCTTGTTGAAGTGGCATGGCAAAGGAAAGTTTGGGGTCCTCTACTGGAGCTGCTGCCCCCGCAACCCGATAAGCGGTCGAAGATGGATGGTCCTATTTATTTTAAAATTTACATTAATGCAATCAGAAGCATGCAAAACACCTTAAATCTGCTGTAAAACTTTATCTTGCAATAGCGGAGTCATATTAAAGCAGATTCATGTCCAGATTAGGCCAGGAATACCATCCTGCTCCATGGCTTTCCGCTACTGTTATGTATGGTACCCTACATAACCCATGAGTTACAAAAGGCGCTGTTGTACTGGTTCCCTGAATGTTATGTACATGTACTCTTTGTTTGCTACATCATCCTCACCCTCCAGGTTTCTCAGTCCTATTGTGTACTGGCTACAAGACATTCAGACAGCATGTGAAAAAGTTTCTGCTGAGTTTCTGTGCTGAGTGTCAGGATCAAAACTGCATAGTTAGTGTCATCTAAAGCCCAGTTCAGACCAAAGATTCACAAAGAGAAGTAACTATTTTAGAGCGTTGCAGGGAATGTTGCATTGGTCTGACTTGGGCCGTCTCAGGTCGACTAACTCATGGTGTTGCTGTGACTTGTGAAGTCGCCAGTGGCTGGTTTTAAGAGACGTCACCTGTTTCAACAGCCAGTAGCAAAGTCAGTTTGTAAAGTCAGCTAATAACTATAGAAATAAAATGATAATCCATAATCCATTATATGTCTTTGTTACAAACTGTCAACTGGTCGAAATTGCAGATTTTTAGACGGGGGCGAGCGAGAAAGAGACTAAAGAGAGGGAGCTGAGTTAGAACAAAGCAGTAAATCAAAGAAATAACATTTTTCACTTCTAGAAATTTAACTCTAGCAAGTATCTCACTATCACTAATGACATCTTTGTTCATATTTTAAAATCCTACAAATTTTGCTTACTACAAAATAGCTGACCGTCTGAAGTTAGAACTTACTATAAAGTATGTGAAGACAAATACAGCTGAAGAGAGTTGTTGCTATGAAAATGACACACACACACACACACCTGATCTTGATCCCATGACAATCTCATTTAGCAACTATATAATAAGGTGTTTTAAAAGACGTCTGACTAAGTGTGTGTAATTGCCACATATGACCTTTGCCAAGGTGAGTAAACATTGTTTATGTGTTATTATCTGTGTATTAAAAGACATTTTGATTTGTGTTGTTTTAACTTTTGTGTGCATGGCTTAGTTTGTACATTAGATCTTAAGAAAGACATTCTCTACTCTAGAATTAAACAATATTTGAAAACAAATGTTTTAATATCTCTTAATACCATGGTTTGAATCTTGTTCTTTTGATGGCTTTGAAATGCCATTTTTTTGTGCTTAAAATATTATTTGTATCTGTTTTGGTGCTTTTTTTACAGCCGATATTGTTACTATTAGTAATTCTTTACACTTTTTTCCTGCTGAATGATTTACTACCAAGAAACATATGGTCACATCTCTGATAAAACCAAAGATTTAAACATAAGAGTTATTATCAATTTAGAAGTGGTTTTGTTAAGGACAGACCTAGTCATGACCTAGTCATCAGGTTTATTTTTTTATGGTGTTTTGTGTGTAAATGTCAGTAATAAAATTAACTACATATCAAAATAAAAGCAACTAAAATGGTGTATTGCAGCTCTAGACTTCAGCAACTGTTAGGTGTTGAATCACCTTATTTTCTGTTGACGAGATGAACGTGACATCTGCCAACGCAACAGCAGTTTTACAGTATCGAGACTCCTTCTCTAAAGCCATGACCAAGAATGTGATTGTCGTGGCTCTCGGGATCTTCATCAAC
>NC_048410.1:1170262-1172246 GCF_013103735.1 Etheostoma cragini
TCCACCACTGAAAACACTCCTCTGAACCTGGCTTGCATGGCGGTGGAGTGCTACATCGCCATCTGTTTCCCCCTTCGCTACATGCATATCTGTACTATCAACAGAACTTTGATGCTGATTGGTTTAATCTGGGCAACAACCATGTTTTCTGCTGTTTCTGACTTGTTCATCACTTTGGCCACAGAGCCACGGGACTACTTTCATTCCAAAGTGTTATGCATCAGACAAAACGTATTTCCAAATCCCATCATTGTCAAGAAGAGAGATATCACATATTCAGTGTTTCTAGTTCTAGTTTGGATAACTATCTTTTACACTTACTTCAGAATTCTGTCAACTGCAAAAACAGCTAGCAAAGATGCTAAAAAAGCCAGAAACACCATCCTCCTCCATGGGTTTCAGGTGCTCTTGTGTATTACAACATATGCAGCCCCCCAGCTTTTGACTGTTCTGCAAAAATGGTTTCCTAAGAATTACACAGACTCTCTGTTTGCATGCTATGTTATTATACAGATCCTGCCACGATCCATTAGTCCAATCATCTATGGGGTACGAGACAATACTTTCAGGAAGTACTTAAAAAAGTATCTGTGTAGAGTCTGCACACTGTAAAATGTAGATCTTTTCAATTAAAGTACAACTTCAGGTTCCAATTATTCTAGGAGTTAGACAAATATGTGAGATCCCGTTTTATAAGGGCAAATACGTCAGGTGCCCCTCCAGTTCACATAGATTTCCATCCAACCTGGCCCAGGTCAGGCCAATCGCAACCATTTATTTAATATAGGGCCAGCTTCAGACAACGCCAGACAAAAAGGAGGTGAGTTTGATGGCTGCAGCTAATGAGAAACTTACTGTTTATATACTATTTTCAAATTCTTTTGACATATTGACGTTAAGCCATCACAACTATAGACTGTAAAAATAATGTGCAAAGCTTCAGCATTTGTCAGAAAATGGGCCTACTTCTTCCTTTTGTTATCGCAATAAAAAATTTTATACTGACTTTAAATTCTCAATCACTAGTCTTCTTCAACACAGCACGATGTACATTTAGTTAATCATGGTCCACTTTATTTTAAAATTGACATCCATGCAGTCAGAAGCATGCAAAACACCTTGAATCTGCAGTAAAACCTTATCTTGCAATAGCATAGTCATATCAAAGCAGATTCATGTCCAGATTGGGCCAGTAATACCATCCTGATTGATGGCTTTCAGCTACTGTTGTGTATGCTGCCCTTCATAACCCATGAATTACAAAAGGCGCTGTTGTACTGGTTCCCTGAACTTAATGTACATGTGCTCTTTGTTTGCTACATCATCATCATCATCATCCTCCAAGTTTCTCAGTCCTATTGTGTACTGGCTACGAGACAAGACATTCAGACAGATGTTGTGAAGTGTGGTTGTATGAGCTACCTTTCCAACGTATTATGTACAGTAGAATGCAGTCGGCACGCCCCCAGTTTGAAGAAGCAGCCAGGAGTACCGACGCGGAGGCTAAGCTATGTCCTGCAGTGGTCGGAGGCAGCAGCTAAACACATTTCATGCAGATGAATGTATACAACACGGGCTTGACGCAACATTCTCTAGAGCTTTGCCTTTTTTCCAGATATGGTCACATCTGTCTCCAAAATTGCCGGCATCAAAAAGGCAGTCAAGCCAACAAAAAACCAGCCACAAGCCAACGGGTTAGCTAGAGCAGGCACATTGTCAAAGGGGACAGCTAGTTCACACAATATGAGGAAAAACCTGCTGCTGTATTGATACGGGGTTTTCTATTTGACAGTTAAAGCAGTTTTGTTCCACCAAATGATTGTGGTCGTACTGTTGTCTATAAACACACAAACCGCTATAATCAAGAATGGGATTACTGTGGTTGTCTGCTTCTCTATCAACTATGTTAACAGTACCCTGGAGAGAGAGAGAGAGAGAGAGAGAGAGAGAGAGAGAGAGAGAGAGAGAGAGAGAGAGAGAGAGA
>NC_048410.1:1172346-1199470 GCF_013103735.1 Etheostoma cragini
TATATACATACAACATTAAAACGATTTGTTTTCCAATTTGATTCTGTGTGTAATATTTCAGTTTTGTTAAAAATTGACCCCAAAGCAGTTACATAGAGACAGAAAAAATTAGTACAAGAGCAGAGGGTGTGATGCAGAGACGGAGACCTAAAGCCAAACATCTGTGAAAAAAGCCATGGCAGTTTTTCCCTCTTCCCTTCCAAAGTGTAAACAAACTTTGGATTTATCTTTACATGAATTCCTTCGATCCTCTATTTTTCTTCACGCTAGCTTTAAGATCAGTCTCGGGATATTATGAATTGTTAAAAAAAAACTGCATTTCAGATGCAACAGTGCCAGCATTATTTTTAATCATCACATTTGTATGCTTAAAATTAACTTCATAAACATCCTGCATGTATTTTATAGATTCATATAAGTCTGATTGACAAAAAGGTGTATGGGCTGTTTGACTTGTCTTTGACCTATTAGGTAAGGTCCAGGTGTTAGCATCTGGTACTGTTACTATCATGGCTTTGTCTCATGTCCCAGTAAGATATCACAGTGGGAAAGTGAGTCAGCATGAACAAAACCTGGGGCCTGTTGCACGAAATCAGGATAAGGGATTAAGCCGGGATATTCAAGTTATCCGGGATGAATTTAGCTTTGACCCGGTTGCACAAAACCAGGTTGAACCCAGGTTGAACCCAGCCAAGTAACCACGGAGATTATTCTGCACGGCTAGCTGAATTTCTTCTGCTTTACTTTTATTAACATGCATTACCTATTGTTGTCATTACGAGTTTGATTTAAACCCTACTATAGCAAATGTTTAGATGGTTAGAAATGGTTGCAGTGTGTTGAAGCCGCCTGGCGTGCCGCCGCTGTCCGGTGGCCGCTGCCTGCCGGCAGACCTGTGCATCGCATCAGTGTCCACTCTCTCTGTAAAAGTAGAGATGACCAGTCTGTGGTCTGTGTAGCTTCAGGTTTATACAGAACGCGCTCCGAAGAATAAGTGTGACGATATTAATGCGACGACATTCCCAGATGATATTAATGGCAGACTGGTCAGAGACCAATACATTCATGATTTCATTTTCTTATTGCTTATCCTTCTCTAATAAAGGACAGTTTGTGTTACTCCTTAATAAGTGGGTCTAATATTTATTTTTTTATTATAGCTTACTGTGGTTTCATAACCTTTTCAATAAGTCTCACATCCCTGGATCAATTATGTGGCCTATATACAGTATATAGTGTAGTTTACATTCATCACATCGGTAACACCACAATGCTTCTTAATCTTTTTATTACGATGCTGTAACTTGTCAGACACAAGAGAATTAGAAATACTTTGATCTGTAAGGAAAACACTGAACACAGAGTGTAAATGTAATGTAATTTGTCTTCACTAGGGCTGCCCCCTCTTATTTGACAAATCAGTCATTTAAAAGAGATCTTCAGTTGATAAGTCAGTTTCTATGATTTTTTTTATGCTGAATGATTTATTACCAAGGCACTTATGAGTAGGGCTGGGTTAAAATAATTGTTAGTTTGGGTGATCTAATTTCCATTCAGAAAATCCAGAAATTGATATTTTAATATATGCCTTTTCAATGACTGTCAAGTTAGTCCTGTTGAGTAACAACTACTTTAAACTAACTTTTTGAGGGTATCTTCATGTAAACGTGCTTGTACGTGCTTGTATATTTACAGCAGAAGTTTTCTGAGTATCTCTTCCATCAATTAAATGTTTCAGCTCTAGTAACGAGCTCATCTCTGGTAGACAAAGATGTAAAGCTGACGTGATTCTTTGGGGACAAACTCAGTTTTATAGATCTATTGATAAAAATCAACAAATGTATCAGTCGACAAAAAGTGTTAGTTAAAGTTAACTGCATGCATACCAACGTAAATCAAACGTAAAATAAAACTGAGTGTATTTGATGAATACACGGTGCAAGTGACATTTATTCAGCTTTCATGTCCTCTACATGGCCTATATGAGTCCAAATTACATTTTTTAATGTAAGATTTTAAAGATTTATATGAGAAGCTTCTTTCCAGCTGGTGATTTGTGTCTGGCTAAGAACTGGACCTTCTGACCAATAATAATCTATTATTCTTTTCTCTTCAGCTGTAAAGTGACCAACAGTTGTGGTGAAACAGGTTTGAACGGTCGACTCATGAACCTCTCAAACACTGGGAGCAGTTTCCCAACAGCTGTGTATCGGGACACTTTAACCACAGCTATAATCAAGAATGGGATCACTGTGGTTTTCTGCATCTCCATCAACTACGTCAACAGTACCCTGGTGTACACCTTCTCAAAACATCAGGTCTGAGTCTCGTCTATGTCTAGAAGTCCATTCAGCATCTATGTACCAAGTCGAAATTCATTCAAGCCCAGTTCAGAAAAAATTTTGTAAGCCAATCAACACACAGCACTGATGGTGCGTCTCAAATCGCGCACTTCCGTTAGTGCACTTACAGACAGTACACTTCATGTACTGTTTAGCATAGTGCGTAAATTTCGACAGAGGAGTGTTGTCTCAAATCGCGCACTGCCATGTGCACTTACCGGAAATGCCGTTCACATTTCATCCCTTCTTCTTCTTAACTGTTTCACCAAGGGGAGAGCATTCCAGCCTCCTATTGTAAATCGAAAAAATAATTCCTGTTTTGTTTTGGATATTTTAACAAAAATAAATGATTTTATTGTTTTTATTTGCTCCGTGTCACGCCAGGATGACGACTGCGACGCCGCCGTCATGTCACTCGCCTCCCATTTATTAGGGTTAGGGTTTAGTAGCTGAAAACAGTACACACAATAGTATCGTAATATTTGTTCTTGTTACTAAGATGTTGCATTTACTGGTAAACTGGTAAACGACGCATAACCGACTGCTATCTGTTGAGTTTTCCTCCCGTTACTCTGTCCTCTGTGACTGTCTCCATCTAGAAACTAAGCTGCCCGCGGTGCAGGGAACAACTCTGACTGGCACATTCAGACAGGGGTCTACGGAGCGGTAGATGGGCTTTGCAAGAAAAAAAAACGGATCGTTCTATGAAATGACGCATTTAAAAAAAAAAACGCTCGATTACGCAAATTTGATCGTGGTAAACCAAATCGTGATCGTGATTAAAATTCGATTAATTGTGCAGCCCTAGTTTCTACACTTTCCCTTTGTTTCCTTATGCCTTGTCTCCTCCCCTGCAGGTATTCAACGTGAACCCTCGCTACATCCTGTACATCCACCTGGTGATCAATGATATCATTCTGCTGAGTCTGTTTACCCTCCTTCAGGTCCTGAGTTACATCGTGTACACTCTTAACGTCTCTCTATGTATAGTCCTGCTAATTATTTCTATATTAGCAAGTCTAAACAATCCCCTAACATTAGCCGTTATGTCAGTTGAGTGTTACATCGCCATATGCTACCCTCTCCGCCACACCCAGATCTGTACAGTCAGGAAAACATATGTTGTGATCGGTCTAATTTGGGCATTAAGTATACTCTCCATCCTACCAGATTTGTTTGTGGCCTTGGCAACAGAATCCCTTGAATTCTTTCATTCCAGAGTTTTTTGTCTCAGAGAGACTGTTTTTAGAGACCCTCATCTGACAGTGAAGAGAGACGTTTCCAACTCAGTGTTTTTGGTCATCATTTGGCTCACCCTAGTCTATTCATACTTCAGGATCCTGTTCGCTGCAAAGGCAGCTGCCACAGACGCCAAGAAAGCGAGGAACACTGTCCTCCTCCACGGCTTCCAGCTGCTGTTGTGTATGCTCACCTACGTTTATTATCTCATAATACAGGGTCTGACATACTTGTTACCAAAAGAGGTGCTGGCCATTCGCTTCACCATCTCGATATTTGTTCAGGTTCTGCCTCGACTAATCAGTCCGGTGGTTTATGGGCTACGAGACAAGACATTCAGGAATTACCTGAAAAGACATCTGTTCTGTACAACTAGTGCTAACATTCATCCAATAACAAATTTAAAGCGGGCATAAAGTCCTGTTCATGCTCGGTGTACACTGTTTCGTAATAAAAGGCAATTGTCTGCAATGTAAGGTGGAATTATGTTGTAAGTGTGTGTAAAGTCTCTGTGTTTAATAATGTTTATAGCAGCATAATGTAGTAGCCTACTGATGCCCAAGACAAATTTCCCTCAGGGGACAATAAAGTTACCTTGATCTTGATCTTGATCTTGAAAAGGAGGTTCAGAGGTTTTGAAGTGTGACTGTATGAGCTATCTTTTTAATAGTTAGTGTTTCAGCAATAGATGGTGGTTGGCTTGGCCCCAGTTGTGAGAAGCAGGCATGTTATTACAAAAAGTCCCTGGGCTGGATACCGAACCCTAAACTGATTTGAGAGTGTGTTAGAATGTTTATTCGTCCCCTCCTGATGAGATGGCACCTTGCACAGAAGGGCAGAAGCCACTCAACAATTGAACAGTGCCAGCCAGGGCTGCACGATATTGTAAAAATCTGACATTGCAATATTTTTTCCCCCTGCGATATAAAAAAAAGAAAAAGTAATTCTTAAAATATGAAACAAATAGCTCTATTTGGAAATAACTCATTCCTCTAAATTTCAAGTTGCGGTCGACTAGCGGGGCCAGCTCGTTAGTTTGATAAACTGATCAGACCTGCATGTAACGCTCATAGCATAAAACTCTGTGTATCCAAGAACAATTAAATCAGTGGAAATGACGTTAGATCAGACACAAACTTCTGTAGTAGATTAGTGTTGCGTTTCCAGCCTCGCGGCTCAAAACTGTAACGTTACTTAGGACGGACGGACTCCTTGGATATTTAGGCTAACTATATTGGCTTTAGCCTGGCTGGTAGCAGCTTTCTGCTGGGGGAAATGGCCGGGAGACATTGTGATTATGTTGCATTATTTAGTTCATATTTGCAGCGAACAAAAAACACAGACTACACACCGACAGCTTCCCTGACTAGCTACCCATCAAATATATGTGCATCACTGTGTCAGCGGTAGCTGCTGCCTTTGGTACTTTTCTACACACTGAGAGCTTCACTTCCCAAAACAATAACCCTGTCGGACTAACGTCACATACACACGCTGCCCACATGGTTACCTGTCTTAAAGGGTCAGACGGTAATAATCATGTAAAAGGAGAACGGTGGAAGTTTACTTTTCTATCAAGCAGCAAAAAAGGGTTAGCGTCAACATTGCAACGTCCTGCGATGTGACTATTGCACATGCACACATCGCGATGTCGATGCTAAAACAAAATATTGTTCAGCCCTAGTGCCAGCGCCCAGAAGTCTGCGTTTGTTCACCGGCAAAACTCTGCCTGAATACTTCTCTAACATTTAGCTTAGTGCAGCACCATTGAAACCATTAAGAGAAAGAGGCCTTCAGAAGTGGGGACAGAGTCCTGTATTACCAGGCCAGGAACACACTGACCAAAGAGATCAAAGCAGCTAAGAGGAGCTATGCTAATAAACTGGAAAACAGCTTCACAAACAACGATCCTCGGTCAGTGTGGAGAGGCCTGCAGACACCCACAAACTACAGGAGACCATCCCCCAACACTGCTGGTCCTCAACGACTGGCTGACGTTAAAAGCTAAACAGCTTGTACTGTAGGTTCCAAAAGACCACAGTCACACCCCTCCCCCACACAAACTCAACTACTCATACTTCAGTCAGTCACCTTCCCCCACCTGTACGCTGTCACCTCCCCCCCTGTGACCCCTCACCTGCACTCACGATCTGTGAAGTTGATGTGCGCCAGCTCTTCCAGAGGCAGATGACCAGAAAGGCTCCTGGCCCAGACGGTGTGTCACCATCCTGCCTGAAAATCTGTGCAGACCAGCTGGCCCCCATCTTCACTCAGATCTTCAACAGATCTGAAGTTCCATCCTGCTTCAAACGTTCCACAATCATCCCTGTCCCCTAAAAACCCTCCATCTCTGGACTAAATGACTACAGGCCTGTCGCCGTGACATCTGTAGTCATGAAGTCCTTTGAAAGACTGGTGTTGACCCACCTGAAGGACATCACAGTCCCCTTGCCAGAACCCCTGCAATTTGCCTACAGTGCTAACAGGTCGGGGGATGATGCAGTCAACTTGGGACTGCATTACATCCTGCAACACCTCAACTCTGCAGGGGCATATGCAAGGATCCTGTTTGTGGACTTCAGCTCGTCGTTCAACATAATCATCCCGGACATCCTCAGCACCAAACTCTCCCAGCTCACTGTGCCAGCCTCCACCTGTCAGTGGATCACTAACGTCCAGGTGAGGCTGGGGAACATGACATCCAGCATACGGACTATTAGCACTGGCGCCCTCCAGGGGTGTGTGCTCTCCCCACTGCTTTTTTCCCTCTACACCAATGACTGCACCTTAGGAGACCCGTCTGTTAAACTCCTGAAGTTCGCTGACGACACAACCGTCATCGGCCTCATCCGGGACGGTGATGAGTCGGCCCACAGACGGGAGGTGGGTCAGCTGGCTCTCTGGTGCAGTCAGAACAACCTTGAGCTTAACACGCTCAAAACTGTGGAGATGATCGTGGACTTCAGGAAAAGACCCCCCACTCTTCCCCCATCACCATACTCAACAGCCCTATGTCTGCTGTGTAACCCTCCAGGTTTCTGGGATCCACTATATCCCAGGACCTGAAGTGGGAGCCCAACACATTATATTTAAGAAGGCCCAGCAGAGGACGTACTTCCTGCGCCAGCTCAGGATGCTCAACCTGCCTAAGGAGCTGCTGGTCCACTTCTACTCAGCCATCATCCAGTCAGTCCTGTGCACGTCCATCACTGTCTCAGACCATCGTCCAGTCTGTCCTCTGCACGTCAATCACTGTCTGGTTTGGATCTGCCACCAGAAAGGACAGGAGCAGTCTACAACAGACAATTAGGACAGCAGAAAAGATCATCCGTTCATGACTTATACTCCTCCAGAGTCAGTAAACGATCAGGAACCATCACTGCAGACCCATCTCACCCCGGACACAACTTGCACCAGATTCTTCCCTCTGGGCGGCGCTACAGAGCACTGTGCGCCAAAATCAACAGACTAAGGAACAATTTCTACCCACAAGCCATCTCTCTGATGAACAGCTGACTTCTTACTCACAGTGTCAGGTTCAATTCTGGTCAATAACCAAGTAACACTGTCTCTACAGCACCTGTTTACTGGTTCCACTTATAATTCCACTTATTCAGTATTTATTCATCATTCTCATTTCCTATTTCGGAACTGTTCATATACAGTAGTTCATACTGTAATATAACATAGTACTATTTATCCCAGTATCCTTTGCACTATGCTCTACATTAAAATACGTTTTATTGAACTCTCATTGCACTCATGCCTCTATATTGTTTCTGTTTAGAGTATGTAAATATTGAGTATAAGTTAGTACATATTTTGCAAGCACATTGTGAGTAACAATGCTCCAAATAAAGATTCCTTGTATGTCTCTTCATACCTGGCAAATAAAGCTGATTCTGAACAACACTGGCTTAACAACACATCATCCTCCCCAGCTCTGCCCTTTTATTCAAATATGGTTAATTCTGGCAAAAAAAAATACCAAGATGGCAACCAGCAAAATGCAAACTGCTGGCTTTAAAATGGCTGTTAAGCCAACCACAAACCCAAATCAGCCAAAAACCAATGGGTGAGCTAGAGGTCACGCCCCAAACAGGCACGTTCTTTACGTGCACAGCTTGTTTGAACAATGTGAGGAAAAACATGTTTGAAAGTCGAAGTGGAAAAACATGTTGGTTGTTTTGTAGTTTTGTGCTGACATTTAAATGATTGTGGTTGTGTTGTGCTTTGAAGGAGAATTCAGGTCTTTACCAACAAGTAGCTCCGTTGTCCGTACATTTGGAGGTCTGTCAGTAGAGTGAAAAACTAAACCAATCGGTGCTGCCTACACCGTGTTATCCTTCTGCTAGAGTTAGCTCCCAAAAGGCTTAAACCGCGCAAGTTTTAAATATGTTTTAGCCTCTAAACATGTTCAAAATGTCATTAAAAGTGCCCCCCACATGTGATTCCTCCAGAGTGAACACAGTGAATCTGACTGCTGGAGATGTGAAAGAAGCTGTTTAGTTCCTGTGTTGAGACCAGTTAGTTTAGGGACCGTCTACAAACTAAAACACAAAAAAGAGATACAAACATTTTTTCCATAAAAGTAAGTGCTGTAATACAATAAGCAGGAGACAAATTATAATTGAGCTAAGTTTGGAGCCACTACCTTATATAATCATTAAATTGACACAAGAACTAAACAGCTGAATTAGCAAATCTTTCATGCATTTCTGTCACATCTCCAGCATAATATTGACTGTGTTCACTTAGAAGGAATCACATGGGTAGGCACTTTTAATGACATTTTGAACATGTTGAGAGGCTAAAAACATGTTTAAAACGTGCCCTGTTTAAGCCTGTTGGGTGCTAACGTTAGCAGGAGGATAACACGGTGTAGGCAGCACCGATTGGTTCACTCTACTGACAGACCTCCACATTTACAAACAGAGCTTTGTGTGTGTGTGAGCTACTGAATTCTCCTTTGAATAAGGTTATTTTTTTTATCTTATGGAAATTCACTTTACTTTACAGATCACATCTGACAAATCAATGTACAGAAATGTTATTTTATTGTGAATGAATCCACAATTTACAACTTGGAAACAAAACTTATGAAAGATACTGCACAAACTGCTCGAACCCCACCCCCACCAAATTTGCATTGAACTTTTACACATATATATATAGGTCATTTCAAAAGACATCTGACTTGCCACTCATGACCTCTGCCAAGGTAGGTACATATTCTTTCATCAATGTTATTATCTGTGTTTTCCAATTTGATTCAATATCGATTCAGTCAGTGATATTTCAGTTACAGACCAATACACACCAAAGGGTGTGATGCAGAGACTGAGACCTAAAGCCAAAGATTCCCTGCTAAAGCATAACCAAACTATGGAGCGTCATTTATTTTGACTTGAATTCCTTAGATCCTCTTTCTTTCTTCACAGTAGTTTGAAGCAGTTATTATTTCTTGTATTATTTACACGTGTGTATTTGTTTTACTGTAACATTTCAAAAGGTCTCTTGTAAAAACAGACTATTGTAGTTCGGACTCTGAGTGCATTGATGAAAAATAGAAGGTTTACGTCAAGTAATTTATTTATTCTAATTAAGTTAGGTCCACAGCTTTTTAATATCAGCTGAAAGGGTTTAATTGCATTATAAGGGACACAATAGAATTAGAAATACTTTGATCTGTAACAGGAAAACACTGAATACAAAGTGTGAATGTAATTATGTTTCTTCACTGGGGCTGCCCCCTCTTATTCAACAAATCACACATTGAAAAGATAGATAGATAGATTGATATCTTAAGTCACTAAATCAGTTTTATTATTTTTTTTATGCTGAATGATTTATTACCAAGGCACTTATGAGTAGGACTGGGTTGAAATAATCGTTAGTTCGGGTGATCTGGTATCAATCCAGAAAATACTGAAATCAATATTTTAATATCTGCCTTTTTAATGACTGTCAAGTTAGTCCCGTTAAGTAAAAAATACTTTCAAATACATTTCTGAGGGTCAATTCTTAATGTAAACATTAACAGGTGCATTATAAGAAATATTTGAGGGTTGCTTTGTGTATATTTACAGAAGTTTTCTGAGAATCTCTTCCATCAATTAAATGCTTCAGCTCTACTTATGATAATATATCTCTGGTAGACAAAGATGTAAAGCTGACGTACATGATTATATTGGGACAAACTCACTTTTATAGATCTATTGATATAAATCAACTAATGGATTAGTCGACAAAAAGTGTTTGTTAAAGTTAACTGCATACATATCAACGTAAATCACTAAAATAAAACTGAGTATATTTAATAAATACACAGTGCCCGTGATATTTATTCAGCTTTCATTTCCTCTACACTGCCTATATGAGTCCAAATTAAAAAAAATTATGTAACATTTTAAAGCTTTGTATTTATATGAAAGGCTTCTTTCCAGCTGTTGATTTGTGTCTGGCTAAGAACTGGACCTTCTGACCAATAATTATCTATTATTCTTTTCTCTTCAGCTGTAAAGAGACCAACAGTTGTCTGGTGAAACAGGTTCGGACGGTCGACTCATGAACCTCTCAAACACTGGGAGCAGTTTCCCAACAGCTGTGTATCGGGACAATTTAACCACAGCTATAATCAAGAATGGGATCACTGTGGTTCTCTGCATCTCCATCAACTATGTCAACAGTACCCTGGTGTACACCTTCTCAAAACATCAGGTCTGAGTCTCTATTTCTAGAAATCCATTCAGCTTGTATGTACCAAGTTGAAATTAATTCAAGCCCAGTTCAGAACAAAGTTTGCGAGCCAATCAACACACAGCACTGAGTGGCTTAAGATAATGTAAGTTCACAGCAAACACTGGCTGCAAAGACTCCAATCGTCCATTATGGAGTGAATTGTCAGGCTGATGAAAGACTCCGTGGTATGGTAACAGGACCCTTATAGCCGCTTATATCCGAACCAAGTCCAAATAATTGATGCACCGGTCTTTTTCACCAAGTTTTCAAAAAAAAGAAGTGTACATGCATGGAATACAACTGCATTGCTTTAATTTTTGCATTTGATTTTATTAAATGAAACAGCTTAGGATACTAAGAATGTTATTTTTTATCTGAAAGTTTATGCTGCGGCCGAGTGAAATTAACGAGTGACATCACTGCGTTATAATTGATTAGGGTTGATCACTGCATTGATATGCGATGCATTGATTTGATTGATTTCAATGACTCCAGAAGTCAGAATTAAGTGTAAAGAAGATGTTTGATTTATTCTAATACAATAATCTATTTTTTATCTTAATTTGATTCCTAATCACTTGTCTCCTCCCGTGCAGGTTTTCAACGTGAACCCTCGCTACATCCTGTACATCCACCTGGTGATCAATGATATCATCCTGCTGAGTCTGTTTACCCTCCTTCAGGTCCTGATTTACATCGTGTACACTCTTAACGTCTCTCTATGTATAGTCCTGCTAATGATTTCTACAATTGTAAGTCTAAACAATCCCCTAACATTAGCATTTATGGCAGTAGAGTGTTACATCGCCATATGCTACCCTCTCCGCCACACCCAGATCTGTACAGTCAGGAAAACGTATGTTGTGATCGGTCTGATTTGGGCATTAAGTATACTCTCCATCCTACCAGATTTGTTTGTGGCCTTGGCAACAGAATCCCTTGAATTCTTTCATTCCAGAGTTTTTTGTCTAAGAGACATTGTTTTTAGAGACCCTAAGCTGACAGTGAAGAGAGACGTTACCCACGCAGTGTTTTTGGTCATCGTTTGGCTCACCCTAGTCTACACATACTTCAGGATCCTGTTCGCTGCGAAGGCAGCTGCCACAGATACCAAGAAAGCGAGGAACACTGTCCTCCTCCACGGCTTCCAGCTGCTGTTGTGTATGCTCACCTACGTTTTTCATGTCATAATACAGGGTCTGACATACCTGTTACCAAAGGAGGGGCTGACCATTCGCTTTGCTGTCTCGATTTTTATTCAGGTTCTGCCTCGACTCATCAGTCCGGTTGTTTATGGGCTACGAGACAAGACATTCAGAAATTACCTTAAACGATATCTGCCCTGTTCAACTAGTGCTAACATTCATCCACAAACAACTCTAAAGAGGGCATGAAGTAGAGGCGCATCGATTGACCGGCTAGTGACCGGAAATGGCAGATTTTCACGTGATAGACCATGATCCGGACACATGCCAATTTTATGCTGCACTAGCAGTTTGTCTGTGTTGTAGTGGCAACCAGTAGCAACATGCACATTCATGAGCTTCTTTCTTGTGTCTCTTACAATAATAGTTTGTTCTCTTAATACATCCATGGTAAACGTAGAGATCTCATGAACTCGCCGTTTCATTGTCATCAAAAATGCTGTTTCTGAGGTAAAACCCAATAATGCAGAGGAATTGTGGGATGTAGTTCAATCGTCCAGGGCTGGAATAACTGTTCACAGGTGCCAGAAGTTGGTCAACTCCATGCAACATGGATGTGAAGCAGTTCTCAGAGATGATGGTTATGCAACTAAATATTAGTGCAGTGCGTCAAAGTAAAGGAAACCCACATTTTTTCAGTTTATACAGTAACTAAGTTTGTAAAGAAAAATGCAAATGAACAGCCTAATATTCCTTTTTTCTTCACTTTCTGTAAAGTTATAACACAATCTTGATCAACTCTGGTCATGTTTTGATTTGTAATTGAATGTACAGTGTTTCCAATGTATTGATATTATGGAATTAAAAGATATTCTAAGGATTTTGAGCAGTTTTCACTTTTTTTAGACATAACGCTATTATTCTGTATATCAACATTTTGTAGCTGGATGTTGGAGGTGAAAAGAAAGAAATGGTTCTTCCATTAAAAAGCTTCCTCATACTTTTTTGACAAGTGTCCTTGGCGGGGCGGCCAGAGCTTCTTTGCAGCTCAAATCGGTGGCTAAGTGTAAGTGTAGTGCCCGGTAAAAGATACTACACTTAGTATAAGTCTGTGGCTGTTAAATGGACCCAAAGATGCAGAGAACCGGACAACCTGGTGTCTTTTTAGGCAAGGCAAGGCAAGGCAGCTTTATTTGTATAGCATATTTCAACAACAGGGCAATTCGAAGTGCTTTACACAAAATCAGTTAAAAAGAAAAACACTTAAAAAAAATAAAAACAGATAAAACACATGAATTAAAAATAGAAACATTAAGACGCATAAAACACAAGAGTAAAAGTTACAGTGCAGCATAAGAAATTAAACATTAAAAGAACATAATTTAAAGAAAGGCAACATCAAAAAGAAAGGTCTTCAGCCTTGATTTAAAAGAACTGAGAGTAGCAGCGGCTCTGCAGGTTTCTGGGAGTTTATTCCAGATATGAGGAGCATAGAAACTGAAAGCTGCTTCACCCTGTTTAGTTCTGACTGTGGGGACAGAACAGATTTTTAGAAAGGATGCTCGGTTTTGGGTCGGGCTCGGTCACATCAGTGCGATAAGGCATTGAAATTTTTTTGGTTACCGCATCTCTTATTGGGGCGGCTTATCAATACAGGTTAAGCAAGGTATTTATTTTACTCAGATTTACTGACATAATCCCCCACATATGATGTTAATAAAAGCGGGCTTTCCACACAAACAAACGTACATGTGTCATTAGTATGAGAAACAAATGCGATTCTAACTGTGTCGGACGCGGGCCGGGCTCGGACAGAAAAATCCGGCCTGATCCGCACTCTAGTGAAGACCCGAGCAGCAGCGTTCTGAATCAGCTGCAGCTGTCTGATTGATTTTTTAGGGAGACCTGTAAAGACCCCGTTACAGTAGTCAAGTCTACTAAAGATGAAAGCATGGACAAGTTTTTCCAAATCCTGTTGACACATAAGTCCTTTAACCCTTGATATGTTCTTAAGGTGATAATAGGCTGACTTTGTAATTGTCTTAATGTGGCTGTTAAAATTCAGGTCTGAGTCCATGACTACACCAAGATTTCTGGCTTTGACTGTTGTTTTTAACATTGTTGTTTGAAGCTGAGCGCAGACTTTTAATTGTTCCTCTTTTGCTCCAAAAACAACCACCTCAGTTTTCCTTCATTTAATTTCAGAAAGTTCTGGCACATCCAGTCGTTAATTTGTTCAATGCACTTAGTCAGTTTTCGTATTTGACTATAGTCCCCTGGCGATAAGGTTATGTAAATTTGTGTGTCATCTGCATAACTATGGTAACTTATTTTGTTGTTTTCCATAATCTGAGCCAGTGGAAGCATGTAGATGTTAAACAGAAGAGGCCCCAGAATGGAGCCTTGGGGAACTCCGCACGTCATATTTGTATGTTCAGATGTATAATTACCTATTGACACAAAGTAATCCCTATTCTTTAACTAGGATTCAAATCAGTTTAGTACTGAGCCAGAAAGGCCTACCCAGTTTTCCAATCGGTCTAGTAATATGTCATGGTCGACCGTGTCAAATGCAGCACTGAGATCAAGTAATTCTAAGACTGAAATTTTGCCACTATCTGTGTTAAGGTGGGTGTCATTAAAGACTTTGACAAGAGCCGTCTCAGTGCTGTGGTGTGGTCGGAAACCCGACTGAAAGGTATCAAAACTGTTGTTTAGTGACAAGAAATGGGTGAGTTGTTGAAAAACCGCTTTTCAATGATTTGACTTAAAAACGGAAGGTTTGATATCGGCCTATAGCTGCTCATTAGTGACTTGTCTAGATTGTTCTTTTTTAAGAGTGGCTTGATTACTGCAGTTTTCAGGGCCTGTGGAAAGATACCCTGAAAGAAGAGACGTGTTCACAATCTGTAGAAGATCAGAAGCCAAACAATTTGAAACATTTTTGAAAACACCTGTTGGTAGAATATCAAGGCAACAGGAGGAGTATTTCAAATGTTGTATAATGTCCTCTAGGTTTTTATGGTTGACCGTATGAAATTCTGTCATACTGGAACTAGTTTTGCTTGAACACTGTGACAGCACATATCCTGTACTTGATATGGAGGCACTGACTGTTTGTCTAATCTTCTGAATTTTAGATAAAGAACATACACTGTACTGACAATACTTTCAGTATTAGGCAAAGATGCACAAATACTTTGAAATAAAAACATATTTCAAACATAGGTTTCTTACCTGCAGCCTAATGTAACGCATTAGGTTTTAAACATTTTGTTCTCTTAAAGAAATTAAATTTGGTGTATTGTTAATAAAGGAACGAATACTGTGACTTAGGGAAATATTTCTAGTATTAGGCGTGGCATTTGTGTGTGTTGTGCGCAGATACTTAAAATTAAAATGTAATAAAGTTCAAATTGAAAGCACAATCCTTTTTTGAATGCAGAAAATACTTCCAGTATCACACACACACACACACACACACACACACACATACGCACACACGCACACACGCACACACGCACGCTCCCAGGACATTTGCTTCCACTTCTATATATAGGTAATTTCAAAAGACATCTGACATGCCACAAACGACCTTAGCCAAGGTAGGTACATGTTCTTTCTTCAAATGTATTATCTATGTATTAAGAGACAATATCTTGATATTGATTGCGCTACTACTCTGTGTGTGTGTGTATGGCTCAATTTGCACGTTGATTATTGTTGTCAGTTTGTATATTCACAACATTATTTTATTGAAAATAGAAGTTCTCAGGAATCTCTAGAATTAACATTTACTGTTTTCTTATTAACATGGTTTGAATCTTGCTCTGTTGATGGCTTCAAGTATTTGTGTGATCACTCACACACACACACACACACACACACTTTCATATAACAATAAAACAATATGTTTTCAGAGTTGGTTCTACATCCATTCAGTCAGGGATATTTCAGTTAAAGGCCAATTTTGCTACATTTTTAATGTTGTTAAGAATTGACCGTAAAGCAGTTACATAGAGACAGAGAAAATGAGTACAAGTGCTTTCTGAAGTGCAGAGGGTGTGATGCAGAGACGGAGACCTAAATCCAAACATCTGTGCAAACAGCCATGCCAGTTTTTCCCTTTTCCCTCCCAAAATGTAACCAAACTTTGGATTTATCTTGACATGAATTCCTTCGATCCTCTATTTTTCTTCACTCTAGCTTTAAGATCAGTCTCGGGATATTATGAGTGGATATCTGTAAGTATAATAATCAATTTGAATCAGAAAATAGATTTTGAAAACAGCCATAATTGTTACAAATACAAGATGTTTTTAATAAACTAATTAATTACTGCATTTCAGATACAACAGAGCCAGCGTTCATTTTAATCATCACATTTGTAGGCTTAAAATTAACTTCATAAATGTTGTGTATGCACATTATAGATTCATATTCATATGTATGGGCTGTTTGACTTGTCTTTGACCTATTAGGTAAGGTCCAGGTGTTAGTATCTGGTACTGTTACTATCATGGCTTTGTCCTGTGTCCCAGTAAGATATCACAGTGGGAAAGGGAGTCAGCATGAACAAAACCAGGAGCCTGGAACTGAAGCAGTTATTATTTCTTGTAATATTTTCACATGTATTTCTTTTGTACTGTAACATTTCCAAATGTCTCCTGTAGAAACAGACTACCGTAGTTCAGATTCTGAGTGCAATGATGAAAAATAGCAGGTTTACGTCAAGTATTTTCTTTTAATTAAGTTAACAGCTTTTGAATATCAGCTCAAAGGGTTTAATCGCTTTGTAAGGGACACAAGAGAATTGGAAATACTTTGATCTGTAACAGAAAAACACTGAATACAAAGTGTGAATGTAATTATGTGTCTTCACTAGGGCTGCCCCCTCTTATTCAACAAATCAGACATTTAAAAGATAGATAGATAGATAGATATCTAAAGTTGATAAGTCCGTTTTTATGATTTTTTCATATGATGAATAATTTATTACCAAGGCACTTATGAGTAGGGCTTGGTTAAAATAATTGTTAGTTCGGGTGATCTGATATTGATCCAGAAAATACTGAAATCAATATTTTAATATAATATTCCTTTTTAATGACTGTCAAGTTAGTCCGGTTAAGTTAAAACTACTTTAACTTTTGAAGGTCAATTCTTAATGTAAACATTAACTGGTGCATTATAAGAAATATTTGACAGTGTCTTTGTGTATATTTACAGAAGTTTTCTGAGTATCTCTTTCATTAATTAAATGCTTCAGCTCTACTTATGATAATATATCTCTGGTAGACAAAGATGTAAAGCTGACGTACACGATTCTTTGTGGACAAACTCAGTTTTATAGATCTATTGATATAAATCAACTAATGGATTTGTCGACAAAAAGTGTTTGTTAAAGTTAACTGCATGCATACCAACGTAAATGACTGAAATAAAACAGTATATTTGATGAATACAGTGCAGATTTGATTTACTCTTTATGAGAGCCCGATCGATAAAGGATTTTTAAGGCCGACATCAATACACATATTTGGTGATTAAATAATCAAATATATTGTCCGATTATCATTTAAAAAAATATATTGAGAAACGCTTAACAAAACAGAATTCCCTAACATCCGTTTTTAGTTATTTATGCGTTCTCACTAAAATAATATGAAAATGCAGTTTAAAAATAAACTTGCTTGTTTTATTGTCACAACAGAACAGAGGAAGATCAAAATATATCAAAGATCTGATAAATAAAATGTATAAAAATACAAACTTCACATCAGAACATTATCATCAATCCCATATTTTTAAAAGAAATACAAAAAGCTCCTTCTTAAAGTTCCACTCGCACACATTAATTGCTATTGTTTTGTCCAAGCCCCGTTTGCATTGTCCGTATTTTCTGGCCCAGCTGATGTCTTGTATAAAAGTCTTTGTTTATTGTTGTTTTAGTTGTCTAAATTAGTCTAGTCCATACAGATGTCCTATACATATGTCTGTCCCGACGTGCTGTAACCATGTTTTATGTTTCTGCAGAACAGGAATCAGTTTTTAAACTGAGTGAGGCCCGTTTACATTATAATGTAATGTTACTTTTAACTTTCCTGTATAATGAATATGAATGAATGAATGAAAAACTTAAGCTATGAAACTTAAAGTCCTTTGAAAAAAAACACACCCAAAAAAAAAAAAAAAAATCACAGAGCTACCAACAGGGACGTTGCAGAGCGCCCCCTGGTGGACAGACCATGCAACACCAACACTCATGGAATTGTGAACTGCATGGAAATTCCTACTACCAGCCGATAATATCGGCCCGCCAAAGTCAGTCGGGCTCTACTCTTTATGACCTATGAGTCAAAATCTAATATTTTTTTATGTAACATTTTAAAGCTTTGTTTTTATATGACAAGCTTCTTTCCAGCTGGTGATTTGTGTCTGGCTAAGAACTGGACCTTCTGACCAATAATAATCTATTATTCTTTTCTCTTCAGCTGTAAAGAGACCAACAGTTGTCTGGTGAAACAGGTTTGGACGGTCGACTCATGAACCTCTCAAACACTGGGAGCAGTTTCCCAACAGCTGTGTATCGGGACACTTTAACCACAGCTATAATCAAGAATGGGATCACTGTGGTTCTCTGCATCTCCATCAACTACGTCAACAGTACCCTGGTGTACACCTTCTCAAAACATCAGGTCTGAGTCTCTATTTCTAGAAATCCATTCAGCTTGTATGTACCAAGTTGAAATTCATTTAACCCTTCAAGCACAGTTCAGAACAAAGATTTTCGAGCCAATCAACACACAGCACTGAGTGGCTAAAGATAATCAAATCTATTGCAAAGTAGATAACACTTCAAGGAATTTCCCTTGGTGTATGGTTCATGCTTAATAAAAATAAAGGAATAAATAAGGAATATAAGGAATAAAGGAATAATAAAGGAAATGAACAAAAATATGTAAAAGAAACGGTAATATGAACAAATAAGTACAATATAACTGTTTAAACAATAATGAATGAAGAGAGGGAGCGACGTAAGAACAAAGCAAATCAGAGAAATCAAAGGTTTTTGCTTTTTCATCACTACTAGAAATGCAACCATGGCAAGTATCTCACTATCTAATCATATGATGATGATAAATCCTGCTACAAAAGGTGAAAAGTAGAAGGTTAGAACGAACGCATAGAGAGTCGTTGCTGTGGAGATGATACAGCCTCTTGTCTCATTGGTGTTAACTGGCAGGTTGCAGACCACAGCATTTATATGACTCTTTGGTTGAACTAGGCTTCAAGCTTGATTTATGGTTCTGCGTTTAATCTACTCCATAGAGACTGCCATGAACTACTACAAACTACTATTTTTTGGGACTGTTATTGCCACTCTTCATTTTAACCCCAACCGGTCGTCAGACACCGCCTACCAAGAGCCTTGGTCTGGGTCTGAGTCTGGGTCTGTCCCAGGATTCTGCCTAAAAGGAAGTTTTTCCTCGCCACTGTCGCACTGCTGCTTGCTTTGGAGGAAACTACTAGACCTGTTGGGTCCTTGTAAATTCTGGAGTGTGGTCTAGACCTGCTCTATCTGTAAAGTGTCTCGAGATAACTCTTGTTATGAATTGATACTATTAATAAAATTGAATTGAGGTACTGAGTAGCCTGACGTGTAACTCCCAAAAATTTAACTACAAGGTGCAGCAATGAAGACCACGACAGATTGGTCAGATTGGTGATTGGTCTGCTTGGCCGTGGCTTGGTAGCGTAGCATTTGCACCTACTTCTTCTCTGTTTTTCCTTATCTTTTAGCAACATGGACTCGAGGAGAGGTGTAACTTTTCCTGCTACAGCTTTCCAACCGTGGTCAGACTTGCAGGGGAGACGCTTTGTTTCTCCGTCTCTAGCGCCAGAGTCGGTACTCACTCCGACGCCAATACCCATCACTCTCTCACTCGCTCTACCTCACATACCCCACACACACACACACACAAGCACCGGCTCTGCTCTTCTCTTGAGATATGCTAGATCGACGCAGACACACCAGCGCAGAAGTATAAATCCTAACAACGGCGTAGGTCACTTACCAAGGCTACAGTGTCGGTTCTGTAGGGAACCAATAAATCAGAATTAGGTGTAAGGAGTATGTTTTGATTTATTCTAATACAGTAATCTCTCTTTTTTTATCTTAATTTGTTTCCTAATCACTTGTCTCCTACCTTGCAGGTTTTCAACGTGAACCCTCGCTACATCCTGTACATCCACCTGGTGATCAATGATATCCTCCTGCTGAGTCTGTTTACCCTCCTTCAGGTCCTGAGTTACATTGTGTACACTCTTAACGTCTCTCTATGTATAGTCCTGCTAATGATTTCTATATTAGCAAGTCTAAACAATCCCCTAACATTAGCATTTATGGCAGTAGAGTGTTACATTGCCATATGCTACCCTCTCCGCCACACCCAGATCTGTACAGTCAGGAAAACGTATGTTGTGATCGGTCTGATTTGGGCATTAAGTATAATCTCGACCCTCCCATATTTGTTTATGGCCTTGGCAACAGAATCCCTTGAATTCTTTCATTCCAGAGTTTTTTGTCTCAGAACAAGTGTTTTTAGAGACCCAAGTGTGACAGTGAAGAGAGACATTTCCAACTCAGTGTTTTTGGTCATCATTTGGCTCACCCTAGTCTATTCATACTTCAGGATCCTGTTCGCTGCAAAGGCAGCTGCCACAGACGCCAAGAAAGCGAGGAACACTGTCCTCCTCCACGGCTTCCAGCTGCTGTTGTGTATGCTCACCTACGTTTATGATCTTATAATACAGGGTCTGACATACTTGTTACCAAAAGAGGTGCTGGCCATTCGCTTCACTGTCTCGATATTTGTTCAGGTTCTGCCTCGACTCATCAGTCCTGTTGTTTATGGGCTACGAGACAAGACATTCAGGAATTACCTGAAAAGACATCTGCTCTGTCCAACTAGGGCTAACATACATCCACAAACAACTCTAAAGAGGGCATAAAGTCCTGTTTTTGAGTTGTTCAAGTTATGCTTACACTGTGTGATAATATGTGATAGTTATGATGATGTGAAGTGTGGTTGTATGTGCTACCTTTCCATAGTCCGTGTATTAGCAACAGTAGAAGGCAGTCGGCACGCCCCCAGTTTGAAGAAGCAGGCAGGAGCATCGACACGGAAACTAAGAATGAACAGCTGACAGGGGCAATGGCCTAATGTATTTTAAAAAAAAGGTACAATATGTAACATTTCTAAATTAAAAACTCTAAAAATGACTATACCCATGCTATATTTGTTGTTGAGTTTAGGGATGCAATGAGAGTAATTTATACATGTATACAGTCTGAATGCTAGTGCATGAAATTACATGAACACTGCAGATTCTTATCTGTTATTTATGGCTGATGGATGTTATAAATCTGAAAAGATTAGAGACTACAGGTGAATCAGTCGGAACACAAACAAAGGCCAAGTTGGCAACAACAGTGTTGTCCCTTTCTCGGGCCCTGCAAGCTGGCATGTCTAAAAGATGGAGGAGCTGCTAGACAAGATGCACCTGTCACAGGTAGACGTGCAGCATGTTGCCGAGGAATAACTGGGATGGAGAGATCTCGTTGCAGCCTTGTGTCCCATAGGCGATGAAGAGAAGCAAGTCAGTAACATTAAGTGGTAACGTCAGTGACATGTTTAAGCTGCTGCAGATTCTTGACTCGTACAAATGTAACGTTATCATCAGCTATGTCACTGTAAATGCAGGGACTTACCAGAGTTTATTGCTTATATTTGCTATATATTATTCCTATGCATTGTGTATGGTAGCCCTTACAGTTCTATTTATTTTCTCAGGGACATGCCCACGCATGCCCACGTTTGTACTGCTTGAACTTAATAAAGCATCAAAAAAGACAAAAAGTTTTCTCCGTCCATGTTTAACAGCCACACCTGGGGCGTAGCTGGAAACCAGAATCAGCTCCAGTGAATTTTAAAATACGGTCCTATTCTAGTCCTCATTAACAGCAATATAATATAAACTGGAAATAGTCGATGTAGGTAGATGTGTAGATAGATGTAGTCATTTGGGTTTTGGTTTCCCTATGAAGAATTTCTTGTAAGATTCATTTCTTAGACCTGTTGTAGATGTTAAGTGCCCTATAGTCCCAAAAAAATCCTAGAAGAAAACACTGGATTGTATATAAATTATAAGCTGCACTGGCAGCTAGGACGCAAACTCAATAACAACTTTCGGATTGATAGCCATGACATATGTACACACATTCAAAGATGAATCTTCAATTGTGCACTATTAAAAAAACTGTCAACTATTTTGATAAACGAATCAGTTTGAGTCATTTGTTATGGAAAAGAAATATATTCTCTAAATGCAGCTTGTTAAAAGTGAATATTTTCTAGTTTCTTCAATTCTGTGACAGTAAACTGAATTTATATCTAGTTGCTGACAAAATAAAAGACATTTGAGGACGTCATCTGGGGCTTTAGGAAAAAAATGATGCACATTTTTCACCATTTACTGACATTTTATAGACCAAACAACTAATCGGTTATTCAAGAAAATAAACAGATTAATCAATCATTTCATTCATTCATCATACATAAATCATAAGTTGCAGCCATACTGACCACGATGTCAACCTCAAAACTGCCATTAACAATCATCATGTATGCATTTTGATGCAGTTTTTTTTTACCTTATTAATAATCTTTTGTTTTCATATTTTGTTTTTATTTGAACTCTGTATATTTGCAAGACAGCTGCACAACAATTTCCCTCAGGATTAACTATCTTCGTCCTTTTTTACTTCTCTCACAAACACTGATGATGACGCAAAAATGAATTTAGTTTTTTTCCAAAGTGTTTATAAAGACTTGTGTGGCGCTGTCTGCCTTCAGCGCGTGACCTGGACACTTGGAGGGAGGTGGAGCAGCAGCGAGACGGTGAGGAAGCTCCTGACTTTCAAATCTAACACTTTGGCTGCAATATTTAACATGAAAATCATTGGTTAAATGTAATTTTCCATTACAGCAGCTATTCCATCCAAATGTTCACATTTTAAATGAAGATTTAAATAATAATAATGTACATTAAATGCGTTATGTTTAAATTATAACTGAAACACTCACTATCAGAAGATGCTTTTTCATTTGGTCACACACACACACACACACACACACACACACGGAAAATAGTCATTTGGGTTTATTATGAATGTAGGGTTAATTTGCAAAAAAACATGTTTTCTCTCATGTGTGTACAGAGCTTCAAACTGTTGTTGATATATTCTTTTTAAGAACACCTCAGCCTTTATGCCCCAGTTGTGGCAATATAAATAATATAATTAACGCTATGCTTTGACATTATGTGGGGTTGGTGGCTTTCCGACAGCTTTCTTAAAAAGGACTAAAAAAACAATTCAGGCTGCAGGTGGAAAGAGAATAATGGCAGAACGGTGAATGGCAGAAAGCAGGACATGATTTATTTGGTAAAAACAGCCAAGCAAAGTGTTTTAATGTATTTCTAAAACCAGAGATGGCAAAAGTACTCACTTTCTGTACTTAAGTAGAAGTACAGATACTTGTGTTAAAAAATACCCCGGTAAAAGTGGAAGTACTGATTAAACTTCTTTACTCAAGTAAAAGTAACAAAGTACAGGCTTGGAAATTTACTTAAAGTATAAAAGTAAAAGTAGCCTTGCAAATTGTTTATGCAAAGCTACCTGAAGCACTCAAATGTTACTAGAGAGCACGCTGAGAAACTTCAGTGGACATGGAGGACATGTCTTTATATGGCAAAGGCTACATTTTAAATGGATGTCTGCTAATAGGCTTAAAACATAACATATATGATTATAATGACAGAAACTGGGACTCCAGGTTAATAAGATTCTGACTTATTAGCAAGATATGAATTCAGTTGTGATTCTGTGAGAAGTCACAGATCCAGTTTTTATTTTTAATCTTTCCCCCTAACATGTAAATGAATCTACATTTATGTGTGTGCTCAAATATGGCTTCTGGAAATAAAATAAAGGATTAAAATATGAATGATTAAAGAGACATTAATGAAGAAGTTCCCCAGCACATTGGCCAGGAGTCCTTCTTGATGTCTAGTGTCTCAAACATCTCTCTCAGATAAGGCTGAGGATGATGGGAATGTCTTGCTGTTTTCTTCGTTTTCAATCATGTCGCCCTCCATACTACTATGTGCTAACGTTAACACCATCCATACTACTATGTGCTAACGTTGACACCATCCATACTACTATGTGCTAACGTTGACACCATCCATACTACTATGTGCTAACGTTAGCGCCATCAAGCCGCACTGATTTGCTGTGAATTAATGCCGAATGCTAAATCTGTTGAGTTGTCTTAGTCGTGCGTCAAATGCAACGTACAGTAGATGTATTCCCATCCATTTAGATTGAATATGGTATTGATGACATAAACAATAATAAGGATAACTCCAGTGAAATGATGTGAAAGTTGAGAACTAGATTAGGACTGGATTAAAGCTGATTCTGGTGTCCAACTTGGCCCCAGGTGTGTCTGTTAAAACAGAGACGACTTCTGTCTAGCTAAGTTTCCATCCACTTGTCAATTGAACTACAGAATCTGAAGTTCGGTAAAAAAAAAAAAAAAAAAAACTCATGCGAATAAAGCTGGTGAAAGTGTTGATGCTTCATTAAGACCAACGTGCAACCTAGCTAACAGGTGAAGAACACACCAGAACCACTAGCTAACTTACTTTAAATGTGAAGAACTATAGACCAAAAACAGGCTTAAGTGAACTGACAACATGAGTTATACGACTTACAGTTCTCAAAGACTCTCACGCACAATCTCAGCTGATTATCCTCCGGACAGCTTGTCTCTTTTTCATTTCTCTCACTTTTTTCTCCGTGTGGCGCGGCACCCGCTCGCGTTGTGAGGCGCGTGTCCGAGCTATTTTCCGACATGACAACCTCTTGTAAAAACGAAAGTAACAAGCCAATTTTGTAAAATGTAAAGAGTAGAAAGTACCGATATTTGGGTTAAAATGTAAGGAGTAGAAGTAAAAAGTCGCCACAAAAATAAATAGTAAATTAAAGTAAAAATATCAGAAAAATCTACTTGAGTACAGTAACAAAGTATTTGTACTTGCAGGGAAACTGCCTTCAGCTCTGCAGCTTCAGGTCTCTGTTCAAATTTACAGCAGTGGGTTAGCAGAACATGAAACTTATTTAACTACAGTATGTGATTTTCTATAAAAAGACAAATACAGCCAAAAACTTGATTTTACATGCTTTCAACATCTCAAATACATGCTCTATGTGGCCAAAGTGGTGTGCATGCATCATAATTTTAGGACGTTCCATTGTAATACGTAAACATTTCACTAATTTTAATCAGATTTATTGAATTGATTACATTATGCGGTTTGGGATAATTACTTTATACATTTGTCAATGTGCTTTTTCTGTGTTGCATCCTCTCCCTCAGGTCTGATGAAGAATGAGTTCATCACTGAGTCCCGGAGGCAACGTGACTTTACAGGTTTGGTGGAGAAACTGTTCTGAAAATAAGCTTTACATAAAATAAAACAATATCTAATTATTGATGTGCTTGTACAGTTGTATTGACGTTAAAATGTAGAGTTTTTAGGTCTAGGTGGGTGGGGCTCAGGTGGTAGTCGCGTACCAATCGGAAGGTTGGTGGTTTGATGCCTGCCCCTGCAGTCCCATGTCGAAGTGATCTTGGGCAAGACACTGAAAACTCCCTGAATTGCTCCCGATGCTGTGCCATCAAAGTGTAAATGTGTGTGAGTTGAGATCTGATTAGCAAGTGGCACGTGTGTGAATGTTGAATAGTTAATGCACTTTGAGAAGTCATTAAAAAATTGAAAAGTGTTCCATAAAAGTTTTCTAATCATACACAAACTAGTTACATTTTTGACCATGCATTCACTGCTAAATTTAGAAAAGCAAAAGTACTTTTGTTGTAAAAACATTAAATCAGGGTCTATTAATCACATTATCTTCACCGTTCTCTCCCCATCTCCCCGAGCCAGCAACCTTGGCGTGATCTTTGACTCCACCCTCTCCCTTGAGCCCCACATCCGTCATGTCATTAAATCATCCTTCTTTCACCTCAGCTACATCGCTAAAATCAGACCCTTTCTCTCTCCCCCCCCCCCCCCCCCCCCCCCCCCCCCCCCCCCAATGGGGAAAGACTCATTCACACCTTCATTTCCTCCTGACGGGACTACCGCAACTCAGATCTCTTTGGCTTCAGGTCTACCCACATCAAGTGACTCCAACTGGTCCATAATGCAGCTGCCCGCCTCATCACCTGCTCCAAATCCTTGCACCACATCACTCCAGTCCTAAAATAACCCCACTGGCTTCCCATCTCCCACCGGATCACCTACAAAATCCTGGTCCTCACCTACAAAGCCCTCCACCATCCTTCCCCCCTCATACCTCACTGACCTCTTCTCCCCCCTGACGGTCCCTCAGATCCACCTCAGCCGGTCTCCTCTCCATCCACAAGTCCAAACTCTGCAGTTTTGGGGACAGAGCCTCATCTGTACCTGAATCTTGTTTTGTTGCATAGTTTAGTGCGTTGTTTTTATTATCTTCCTATCCTGTAAAGCGGCTTTGAGTTTGTGAAAATTGCTATATAAATTTAATTTATTTTTATAATATATAATAATAATTTAATATTTTTCACAGAAACATACGTATTTAAACATCTGGGCGGATGTGTAAGAATTTCATTAACATTATAAAAAAATACTTTTTAATGTCGCACATTGTGGCGAGACTAAGAGTGACCAATGAAAGCTTACTTCCTTTTTAGGTGGACATTGATCAGCTCATTAACAAGTGATGGAATAAAAAAGAAATGATGGTTTATTGTGTTTGAAAGTAATTTCTATATTTCTTTCTCTTTGGATTAGTTGGTGCTCGCCAGAGACACCTTCACCACCGCGTTGGTGAAGAACCTGATTGTAGTTTTGGTCTGGCTCATCCTCACTTACATCAACGGCAGCTTGGTTGCCACCTTTCTTAGACACCAGGTACACACACACACACACACACACACACACACACACACACACACACACACACACACACACACACACACACACACACACACACACACACACACACACACACACACACACACACACACACACAAGCTTCTTAAATTTTAGGATGTGCTATTTTTAGGAATGCAGGTTACTTATTTTCTATTGATTGTTTTTTCTATTTTTTTGTTCAGTAAAATGTCAGAAAATGGTAAAAATTGTGAATCAGTGTTTCCCAAAGCCCAAAATGACGTCCTCAAATATCTTCTTTTCCACAACTCAAAGACATTCAGTGTACGGTCACTGAGGAGAGAAACTTTTGACAAACTGCAATCAAAGAATCTTTAAATAATTACTCAAGCTGATTAATCCCTCACTGTCCTACTTGTGTTGTTGTTCTTTTGATCTATCGTTTGTAAATGTGGAGCACTCCAAATTTACAAACAACAGAGCCACGTGTTGGTTTTGGCCAGAATTCTCCTTTACAGTTTTTTTCAGTCGCTAACAAGCGTTTGTCGAACCAGTTGTCACATTTTCAAAACTCTAAACACAATTAGC
>NC_048410.1:1199570-1205410 GCF_013103735.1 Etheostoma cragini
GAGTCTGTGTTAAGAGTTTAGAAAAAGTATCTGAAGTATGGGTGAGCGCTTGTTAGCGATTGAAAAAAACTGTAATATAAAAAACAGCATGTTGATCAACAATTATTAATATACTACAACTAATAATTCACTGTAGTAGGGTTAATGATGCCATCCAGACTTTGATCACCAACAACAACACTTCTTCCTTCTTATTCCATAAAATGTTTTGTTTTTATCTTCCTGCAGACATTTTATGAAGACCCTCGTTACATCCTCTTCATCCACATGGTGATCAATGACGCCATTCAGCTGACCGTCACCATCACCCTTTTTGTCCTCAGCTACGTCTTCTACCAGATTAACGTCTCTTTGTGCTGCTTCATCGTCCTGGTAGCGGTCTTCACCACCAGAAACACGCCGGTCAGTTTAGCCTGCATGGCCATAGAGCGCTACATTGCCATTTGCAAGCCTCTACGGCACCCTCAAATCTGCACAGTGAGAAGGACTTACATTGTTATCGGGTGCATGTGGTTTATATGCGTGACTCCGGATATCACAGATCTATTTGTGACGCTAGCGACGGAGTCCATGAGCTTTTTCCATTCGTCTGTGTTCTGCATTCGACCCAACGTGTTCAAAGACCCAATCCTGTCAATCAAAAGACAAGCTTTTGATATCATCTACTTCTCCTGTGTGTTTCTGGTTCTGGTCATCACCTACTTGAGGATCATGTTTGCAGCCCGGGCCCTCTCCACGGACAAGACGTCCGCCCAGAAAGCCAGGAACACCATTGTGATCCACGGGGCCCAGATGGCCATGTGCATGCTCTCCTACATCTCCCCTAGTGTGGAGATCATGCTGCACCTAATCTTCCCCGGCCGAATCCCAGAAATCAGATATGCAAACTACCTGATCGTCTACATCCTGCCGAGGTTCCTGAGCCCAATGATCTATGGAGTCAGAGACAAGAAGTTCAGGGAGTACCTCAAGAGGAACCCTCTAAGCAACAGGTGCATGGTCAAACTGCAGATAGTGGTTCCCCTTAACAAAGATGGCACGTAACAGGTTACTAGCGCTGGGACGATGTGCTTTGGCATTCGATCCTTTTACGATAAATGGGTTGTATTGAGTACTGTTTTTATCTTTTACAAAAACAAAAGTTTAATAGTAGCCTAAAACCCAATTTTTGCTTGTCACACGACGGTGATTCAGTCTGACATTTATTTCATTTGTATGTATGCGTGTAAGATGTGCTTTTGGTCTGTTTTGCAGGAATAGATATGATTTAGTCACCGTCTATGGTACCGTACGAACAGAAAATATTGTAGTTGAACGGTTGGTAAAAGAATTTTCTGGGGAAAAGACTTGATTTTTTGAACTATCACACCCCTACAGATTATATATGGGGGGGTTGGATAAATATATTCATTGGTTTTATTTCTAATGTCAAATATATACACACATGCTTATACTGTATGTACACACACACAGACACACACACGCACTATAGGTTTAAGGGTTTAGTCATTACAATTTAAAATCTGAAATAAATTGAAATGAGTCTTCAATTTTGTCTATTAAATTTAAAAGCAGGAGCGGGGATTTTGTTTTTCCCTCCCCCCCCGGCCTACTTGCGCCCATGCAAAGAAAACCACACACACAGTGTGGCTTACCGGCTAGAAGCATGCAGCTAAAGACACCAGATATTTGACATCCTCTCCCTCCTTCATGAAGGCCGTCTTAAACCGCTCATTCCTGCCCCGAAGAGAACTGACAACTTCTTGTGCTGTGTCAGAGTAAAGGACGTTTCACCCCTCTTACTGACTTCCTGGTTCTTACAGTGCAGACGCTTTGCTGCTTGCTCCTGCCTCTGCTTGCATATTTTTGCTGATAATCTTGCTTTTCCTCTGAGAGAAACTATGAGCAGATTTATAAATCACTGGACTATACATTTGATGTAGACAGAGAAGACTATTGCCATATTTTAACACATTTCTACGTGAGCGTGGCCTACCAATAGATCAAGCCTGTCCCACAGAGACTTTATCTAAAGCTAATTAACAGCAAGATGTCTCATTTCTCCATGGATGACTCCTTCAAACTCCTTCAGAAGATTTCCCTTCTGGAAACCAAGGTTCACCGATTAGAAGTGAACGTGGAAGCAACCTGAGACACAGCCGGGGTAACTTACCTGTAGCCTGCAGCTGCCCTCCTCCAGACATCATGGCCAACGCCGAAGTCGAAGATGACGGAGAAACAACAGAACTGGAAAATCCTCCATCTTCCCTGAAGTCAACAATGTGAAAATCATTCAAAAATGATGAGGTTGTATGTATTCTAATTGTGCATTTGTTATAACAAAGACTGCAGAAAATACAACTGTCCTGTCAGCTTAAACAGATCATCTAATCTAATCCAGTCTGCTTTAGGGTTTAATTATAGCAGATACTGGACTTTTGAGGCCAATACAGATATCAACATCAGACAATTCTAACTTCTTTTTTAATATAAATGTGGAAAATTCAACTTTTCTGTGTTCTAATGTCTAAAGGTGACACCTTTTCAAAAGTACTTTTGTAATTCGTGAAGCATTTTTGCTTTTGAAAAGCATTTGAGTAATTTATGTTACTTGAACGTGTAGCTGGGGGTTTTAAGATATTCAAATATTTTTCCCTGAAGCCTAACAACCCCAAAAATGTTATTCGCCCCGCCCAATACGTAAGAAAAGACATGAATATTGCCATTTTGGTGAGTTTAGCTAGTTTCCAGGTTAACTAACTTGGAGGAAAATAGCTTAAAATTCAAGCAGACAATGGTGACTCCGTGCAAACTTAAGGTTCAAAGTGAACAACTAACTTATAAAAGCAATATTTTCCAATTAAAAACGAATTGAAATAGGTGAATTAAAAATCCTCAATTAAGGTTTGTTCAACCAAGCTAACGCACATCCCACATGGCACAGCTAGCTAACAAGCAGGTGTCAACAAGTCAATTGCTTAAGGCTTCAATACCTATAATTATCCACCTATTATCATGTAAAATATTGATTTTCACTCCAGAAATTTAAATAAAACTTACATGAACGTGTTGCACAGTCCAGTGACTGTAAATATCGTTATCTTGTAATACAGTGTGTGGCTCAGACAGGGCAGCAGTGCGTGAGAATCCACGTTCACGTAGTTAGTTTGTAACCTTTTGCTGACAAATTCCATGATCGCGCTGCACGAGTGCACCGCTCCTTCGGCGCGCGCCGTTCAATTTGTCAGCACGGGGTTTCATACCCGGAACTCATTGTAAACAAACATTGTGATTGGGTCTATGCTTT
This sequence comes from Etheostoma cragini, assembly GCF_013103735.1. NCBI lineage: Eukaryota > Metazoa > Chordata > Actinopteri > Perciformes > Percidae > Etheostoma > Etheostoma cragini. The sequence continues at coordinate 1,202,878 of NC_048410.1, forward strand.
TTTAAACTTTTTTAAATTTTTTTATTAACAAAGAACAGTTACACAGCCAATGTGTATACATTCAAAAGTCAAAACTAGAGTTGTATTTACAGATAAAAATAAATATATATATCTAGAAAATTAATTAAAGTAAAAAAGAACATTGCAGTGCAAATAAAGTCAAACGTACCACCGGTACATGAACAATTTATCAAACATAACTCCAGTCTTAATAGCCTTTTTGTTCTTAAAGCCTCTTATAGTTTTGTTGTATTGGTACATTTATTGAAAGAAATGTTCAACGCATGGTTTGGAATCCGTCCATTTATTTTTATGAATGTGGAATTTTCCCAAAATTAAACATCTTTATCCTTCTCACCGTCTCCAAAGCAAATCAGAATATCTTTATCTTTAACCCTCATGTTGTCCCCGGGTTGAATTTGACCATTTGTCCGTTTTTTCATCATAAAAATGGGCCTTTGAAAATAAGATGAAAATGTCAACATTAGAAATATCAAATAACTTGGGAAAAAACATCAAAAACAGGACTCACTACATTGAAAGTGACAAAAATGTCAGAAAATGCCATGAGTTTTTTCATGGTAGAGGGGAAGACAACACAAGGGTTAAATTATATAGATTTATGATGATTGCCCTGTGTTTCATCTGATAAAATGTTGAACATCAATCCAAAATATTTAATAGAAATTCTTTATTAGGAATAATCCCTTAAGATGTGACATCTCGTTTTCGAGGGGGTCCTTAAGGCAAAGAGAATATACAATACATTCATATTTAGACAAGACAATTAACAAAACAGCTTGAGGGGAATAATAATAAAAATAAAAAAAATAAAAACATACACCCCAAACATACGCACATACTGACAAACAAAAACAAAAGCTCTCCATCACACAAAAATATCAAACTAAAAAAGCATGGTGCACATAAATAAAATATTTCAGTATACATACAGAAAAAAAGAACAAAGAAAGAACAAATGACAGATTGTTTCTTCTTCTAATTCACAGAAAGTACAAGAATATTCAATTTCAAAATTGAATGTCTTCAGATTGGGTCAATAACTTTCTTTAACTGTCTATGAGTCTATACACGTCTTTAAAATCTTTATTTTTTTGAAAGTACAACACACAAAGGAAGTCTTTATTAAACGCACTCCAAAAAATGGGCCATTGGGTTTTCTCTCTATACGTCTTGCAAGTAAAGAACATATGAAAATAGAAAAACAATTAAGAAAAAGTCCCTGTTTTAACTGTAACAGCGTTAGTTGCTTATTATTTAACCCTCGCGTCGTCTTCCCGTTGACATGCAACTTTGTGTTTTCTGGGTTGAAATTTACATTTTGTTTTTGTTTTTCTATACTTTTCTCAATGTTGTTGTCTATTTTATTCATGTTTTTTGTCACTTTTTTTGACTTTTTTTCTTTAACTAAGTTTTAGTCATTTTTTAAAACAATTTCTTTGGTCACTTTTTTAGCGTTTTAAACAACTGAACGTTTTACTGGCTTTTCTCCAGCATTTTTGTAGTTTTTTTTCAACATTGTGTTTTGTTTGAACTAAATTGCAAGAGTAAAACAGGGTTTCCTCCATGTGAATCTGTCAACTGTAAAAATATCAAAAAACTCACCCAAAACGTTGAAAAAGGGACAAAAATGTGGGACGAAGCAATAATTTACATTAAATTTAACCATTGTAATATCATGATTAAATATATACTCATGAGAAGGCCTATTTTAGGATAATAAAACAAAACATTTCCCCAAAGCAAGTCAAAACTCTCATTAATATTCCAGTTATAAAGCACACTGGTCATGCCGGGAAGTCTTCACAGTTGGGCAATCCGAAAATAAATGCACAGTAGTCTCTGTCCAAAAGAACAGAAACATCAATGTCTCTCTTAAATCTTGTCCGGAACATAGTTTTTAGATGTGTAGAAGTTATGAATGTGTTCAAAAGAAATCTCCGTAAGTTTAATGGTAAGTAAATATTTACTTGGGAAACACAGGGTTTATTTCATATCACATTATTCACAAATTATTTTGAATGTGAAACTGTATTTTGAACAGGACATCATACACATACCGACTTGTTTATCTGGAAGCTGCCTCAGAGAGAGAGAGCAAAGAACAGAAGAGAGCACCACCCGGTGGAGAAACAGCATCACAGCATTGTTCCCATAATAGTTAACTTTGGTTCAGTACAATAATTTCATATATTGTACAAATTATAAGAAAATGTGCTGGAGACAGATAGAGATATCCCCATCCCATACGAGCGTATACATGACCATCTCTGAATGACCTCAGGGAAAGCAACGGCAAACAGAAAAAAGGTTTTAAGCCTTGATTCAAAAGAACAACAGCAGATCTCAAATGTTCTGGAAGTTTATTTTTTTTAACAGTTCAGCGATGCTTCTGCATGTTTGGTTCCGACCCCGGGGGACGGGGAGCGAGCCTGTCTCTGGTCTCTGGTCTCTGGAAGGGGAGCGAGCCTGTCTCTGGTCTCTGGTCTCTGGAAGGGGAGCGAGCCTGTCT
>NC_048410.1:1205614-1233751 GCF_013103735.1 Etheostoma cragini
GGAGTGAGCCTGTCTCTGGTCTCTGGTCTTTGGAAGGGGAGTGAGCCTGTCTCTGGTCTCTGGTCTCTGGAAGGGGAGTGAGCCTGTCTCTGGTCTCTGGTCTCTGGAAGGGGAGCGAGCCTGCCCCTGGATGGCTCCTAACAGACTTGTACTCCGGCCCTTTAACCATTAGATTAGACTCAACTTTATTGTCATTGTGTAGGTTACAAGTACAAAGACATTGAAATGCAGTTTGCTTACAATCAGAAGTGTAAAAAAAGCAGAAAGGTGCAATGTGATAATCATGTATAGACAGGTGGTGCATAGGCCAGACAAGAAACATACTGCAGAATAAACATGGCTATGTAATATGAACAATGTATGAACATGCAAATACATGTGCAATGTATTAGCAGTGACATAATGTTAGTAGTAAGAATAATATAGATATAGTTATATGCAGTGTATTAACAGATCAAGTACATTTTTACGCATTGGCCCTAATCCTCTTCCGTCCTGTTACAGTGATCAAGTCAACAAAAATCAAAGCACATGCACAAGTTTCTCAAAGTCTTTTTTGGGAGATGAGGCCTTGAAGTTTGCCTGAACACACTTACACCAGACGGACAACAGAGACCCTGCCAGGTCTGGACGTTAGGTCCACCCAACAAGATCTCAGATCTTAAAAAAACACACAAAAGGTTCTTTTCATGACTCAAATACACACATCAGAATTCAAAATCAAATCAAGCCTTTTCCTTTCACCTTTTTTCTAAAGAGCAGTGTCTTGGATTTTTTTCTTGATGCTCGCTGGATTTGTTCATGACCCCCTCAACCAAAGAGAACCGTCTTATTTTCACAAAGAGAAGTTAAATCGTTTTTTAATGATACTAAAGTGTACCTGTGTGCTAATTGACGGGTCACTCTGTGGCTTAGCTTCCTCACTAGCTAAAGAGGCAAAAATCTCCCAACACTGGTTACAGGGACCCATAACATAACCTGTGACATGATGACATTTACCCTACCACTACGGCAACCTGATCCACACACACACACACACACACACACACACACACACACACACACACACACACACACCTTTATAAACGAGACAGCAGGCCACTGGAGGAGTCTGTGACTCCACAGGTGAGAGACGGGCTCTGCCATCAATAACCAAACATCATTATTACTTTTTCTTTTGAGGTTTAGTGAAACAGCTGATAGTAAAGGATAATGTGTTTCTTTGTTCTTTACAAAAGAGTGTGAAAAGGTTTACTGTTGTGCACTTTTAGGAAACCATATCATGGATACTTAAATGTGGAGTATATGAATCTGAATGAACTAAACACTGAAACTACATTGTTTTAATGTGATGTAATGCATTTGCCTTTTCCATTACAGACCACTGAGTGGAGGTTTATGGGCTGTTAACGAGGTAAGTTTTGATAAAACGTGATACTATGCATGTATACAGTGAAACGGTTGTGTAACAGGAGTTGTATTATTATTTCTAATACTATGGATATAAAAAATGAAATGAAAATGCCTTATGCCGTCCTTACACCCGAATGACTTTTCAAGTGATTCCACTGTCGCAGACATGTTTCATATATTGGATTTAAATCACGAGAGTCTTGCTGAGAGAAAGGAACGTCTTATTGTCTCAATTATTTGGTGTCAGGTGGTCATAACTCTGAAGTCTTGGTAGTAGTCTGTGACATTATTTCCTAACGTACACTAGAAGAGGGGTCTCCAACATTTTTAAGCCAAGGAGCCCTTAACTGAAATAAAGATGGAAAATAATAAATAAAAAAGAAACAAATATTGTTGAAATTAAGTTGAATATTATATGCAATATATGAATTTAACTGGTCCTACAATAACATGTAGGGCAGCCTTCCCTTTGCATAGAATAGTAAGCTATTAAAATAGCCTAATAACTGTTGGCATTATTTTATAAATCATGTTTTAAGGTTAATATACAAGTGGCACTGTAGTGGTTATGATTCACTCCTACTGTGGAGCCCAACAGCAGGTTCATGATGTTTTTTTTTAGCAGAACCTAGTCCTTCTGGTGAAATGTTTGTATGCGGAAAAATTGGATATTAAACCTCCCAGAATTCATCTCTGCCTGGACACTGAATGTTTTAATCTCTCCGTAAGATACACTTCTTTGGTGCCTTGGTGGCCGTTGAACATTACGTTTTTAGTTTGTTGTGTTGAATCTGAAGACAATTCGCCACTACAGTCCAAATAAATGGGCCACCGAAATAAGCGCTGAAAATGTCAACATGAAAAATATCAAAAAACTCACCCATAACATTGAAAAAGTGAAAAAAATGTGGGAAAAAGCGATAATAATGTTGAAAAACCTTATTTTTTTCATGGTTGACTGGAAGACAACACAAGAGTTAAGCCTGAAGAGTAACAAGTTGCGTAGAGAGTGCAAAGAGTGAGTGGAGAGCAACATCTGGACTCAGCATCCAGATTGTTTTTCTTTGTGTACATTGTCAAGAAGGAAACTCAAATCTTTTAAATGGCACTTTTAAAAATGGTGCCTCACACTGAACGTGTTGTTTTTCTTTGATTTGCAGATCGTGAAGCTTAATTTGTGAACCATGGACTCCTGAGAAAGTGTGAATGTGGTATCTGTGGTTGTAAGTGTGTACAGGTTAGGGTGTCTTTATATTTATTCTACAAAATGTGTCAATGTAGCTGATGTACAACAAAAGAAATTTCATGTACTCTTCAGTTTTCCTTATACTGCTTTCTAAGGATAGAATAGTGATTATTAAAATGAAACGTGATGCTATTATTTAATGGCTTTAGATTTCACTCATTATGTGCTCATAGTTTATTTATGTGAAGAGATTTCTATTTTATTTAATTATTTTGTTTTGGGATTTATTGTAAAAATCTTATTATTAACTCTGAATTTAATGTTTGTCATTTTAGATAAAATAAAATGTCTGTAGCATTTTTCTTTTTTTATATTATTTTTTCAGGCATTTTTATTTCCACAGGACAGATGAAAACATGAAAGGGGAGAGAGGGAGGGGGGAAATGACATGAAGCAAAGGGCTGCAGGTCAGAGTCAAACCCACAGCTGCTGCATTGTGGAGTAAACCTCTATTCATGTGTGCCTGCTCTACCAACTGAGCTAACCCAGCCACAGTTTTTTTTGCAGTTTATAGAAATTAAGAAATGTGTTTAAGTCACGTGTCTGCAGCTCCTTCTGTCAAAAACCCTCAGAAAATCTTATTGTGAGCTTAAAACCCTGCATTGAGTCAAATCATGCATTGGATATATCATTAAATCCCCAATATACATGTTCTTTTTTTTTAAATGACCACCCTTATGTGTGCAGACGCTTGAAAATAAGTTCCTTATAGTGTGTCTACAACTGTTTGGTATCTAATTGGTTATTATCATAAAGTCATGATGCATCCCTCAAACAAAACATGGAAAAAATAGTTTGTATTAGTGAGCAAAACCTCAGATTTCCTGTCTGTGTTGCTTCAGATTGTGAGGCGGGGATGTCGGACCCTCTGAAGCTGCTGATGAGTAACAGCAGCTCTGCGCTGACAGGGGGCGCTGTGGCGGAGACCAAAGACAGCTTCTCTAACGCTCTCACCAAGAACATAGTGGCCATGCTGGTGTGGCTGGTCCTCAGCGTCCTCAACGGCAGCATGGTGCACATCTTCCTGCGAAACAGGTACACACACTTCTATGTTTATGTCAAATTGAGCAAACACACATGATTAGTGTCATTATGTGTTTAATGAAATAATGTTCTCCTAAATGTGTTGACAGAATCAAAACATGTATGAATCCTTTCATCAATTACTCCAAGTGTATACTTTCTGCCGCTGATCTCTAAACAGCTGTGGTAAAAAAAAGAAGTCTCTTCTTTGTTAAAGCTATTGTGCGTAGTTTCTGTTGCCCCCATGAGGACGTCTGACTAATGACAATAAAACTGTTGGCGCGTCCACATGATGCAAGCCTTCCGTGATCGGCTATTCAGCTTTGTTGCAACTCATTTGGCAACGGCTTGAATGTAACAGACGTTCGCTAATATCAAAAACCTATAAAAGCTTTAAAGCTTTAAAGTGCCCATGTTTTTCTCATTTTCAGGTTCATAATTGTATTTTTAGGTTGTACCAGAAAAGGTTTATTTGGTTTTATTTTGAAAAAAATCTAAATTTTTGTTGTAGCGCACATTGCTGCAGATCCTGTTTCCACCCTGTGTGTCTGGGTCTCTGTTTTAGCTCCAGAGTGAGACATCTCACTTCTATACTATCTTTGTTGGGAGTCACATATGCTCAGTAGCTCGGTAAGATCCCATCAGTTAGATAACTTCTACAGCTTTGGTCAGTCCAAGGCAGGATCAGCTGGGAGACTTCTTCTAGACGAGGGCCACTTGTGGAATACCTGCAGAACAGGGACAGGAAGTAGTTCTTTTGGAGATTAGGGTCAACTAGTGTGTGTTGCAGCAGTGTTTTGCCATTGAGAACAAGCTAGTTTAGCCACCTCGTCTGTGCACCGTGCAGATGTTGAACAGCTCACCTGGAGACTGAAGGACATTCAGAAACCAGATCTCACTCAAAACAGTATTGATTGTTTTTATGTGAGGGGAAGCACCAGAGACACAAAGTAACACCCCAAACCCCAGAAAAAGTGATTTTTTTCATAACATGGGCCCTTTAACATGAAAAGGTGATTTGAACTCATTTAAAGTAAAGTCATTTCCTACATAAGCACACTGCTCTAAGTCACTTTGTTCATCGTAACTATCCCGCAGAGATATTATAATAAAATAAAACTAAAATAAGCAGTGAACAATCATTTGCCATCTCTCTCAGCTCCTGTTTATCTTTGACTGCAGTCTCTTCTATGAGAACCCGCGCTACATCATGTTCATCTCCATGGTGATCAACGACGCTCTGCAGCTCAGCCTCGTCACGGCTCTCTACGTGGTCAGCTACATCTTCAGGAAGATCCAAGCCTCCGTCTGCTGCTGTCTGGTAAGTCATCAACTCAATATTGTTCCCCTAACTATCAGCGGTGGGGGGGGAAAAATCAATATACAGCATATTATCTCAATATCTTTGGTGGCAATACTTTATTGATACACGGACACCAAGTATCAATCTTTTATCATATAATTTCCATATTAAAATGTCCCATTTTGGTTGCCTACTAGAATGATAAAATGAATTGCCATTTTCTTTTAAAATGAAAGTGAGATGAACAGAACAGAGTTTGTCTTTTCAGATAAAACAGATGATAAAGTTTTCCTTTAAAGACATAATTTAAAGTTAGAATAACAACAGTCTCACTCCCATCGTGTTAAAACCAAGCTTGATCAGGTGTCTCCTTTAGCATCTAAGACAGACACAGTGGGATTTTAACTAATTCCAAGGCAATCCCATCCATGGCTTGATGTGACGTTCTGGGGTACCCACTTGGTGTCATTTTCAAAATGCAGTGTAAAACCCATTAATTAAGTTTAGGAAAAGATTGTGGGTGGGGTAAAAAAAAGTGTCACTTTCAGTGACATGCAGGACGAGAACAGAACATAAACCCCTGTCTCCTGGGTGAAAGTCCACCCCCTTAACCTGTGTCCTTACGCAGATCTTCAGCCTTTCGTACTACTTGCTTCCTTTGTCGCTCTTTATACTACATCATCTAACAGTGCCACAGTCGAGCTAGTAGACCTTTAGCGTCAGTAACTAACACCAAAGGTTTTTGACGCACTGAGAGTGAGAATGGGTTGTTATTTTAGGAGTTAATAATCTGTTTGAGGTAAAACACACTTTTTTGGTGCCTCAAAAGTGTGTTTTACCTCAAACTGATTATTTCTACACTGTGCTATTGCTATATTTACCTTTAGTCTTTAAATAAAAGACCTGAGTTCTTCTTCCATCTCTGTGCTTCCCACAGATCATGACTGCGGTCTTCACCACCCGCTCCACCCCTCTCATCCTGGCCGGCATGGCGGTGGAACGCTACATCTCCATCTGCTTACCTTTGCACTACATCCAGTTGTGCACCATCCCTCGCACCCTCCTCCTCATCGGCGTTATCTTCCTCCTCACCGCCGCCCCCCCCGTCACCGACCTCCTCATCACCCTCGTCTACCAGCCTCCGAGTTTCTTCCACACCTCCATTTTCTGCGACCACCCACTTCTCTTCCACCATCAGTCCATCTACTACAAGAACTGTGTGTTCGACGGGGTGTACCTGTCCTTCGTAGCTCTGACGCTGCTCTACACCTACTGTAAAATCATGCTGGCGGCGCAGGCCGCCTCTTCGGGCCTGGCATCGGTGAAGAGAGCCAGGAACACCGTGCTGCTCCATGGGCTGCAGGTCAGAAATCAATCCAACACTTTTCTCATTAAGGATACTTCTTTGTGTCATTGGAGGAAAAGCTAACCAAGAGTCTCGCATTGCCAGACCTAAAAGTCCCAGTTATGCAAAGATTTTAATTCCAAAGGCCAAGGGAACTCTATGAGGATGCATAGTAGATCAATAGATATATATTTATTGATCCCCAGAAAATGAGAAATTATAGTGTTACAGCAGCAAAATATCAGTCACACGGCACAGAATATAATTATAAATGAAATACTAGGATACAATATAGGCCTACAGGATGAATACATGAAGTAAATTGTATTTATCCTGGATCCATAAAATAACTGGCCTTGAAAAATAAAAATCTGACTGCTTCTATGGAATGTATACATACTCATGCCCTCGTGTTTTGAGGAAGAACATTTATTTATTTATGATACATTGTTCAGTCACAAAGAAAATTGGTGTCCTTAAAGGTTGGATTTGACCTAATTTTTTAATTACGGCATTAAAATCAATTTCCAAAAGACGATTTTTTGTTCCTCTTTTTAATCAACTTAAGCATGGGTTCCTATTCTCATGTACAGCACTGTACCTCATTTAGTTGGGTTTGAATTGCACTATAGTTGGTTTTCCCCCTTGACACGGTTTGTTTGGCAGGTGTGAATATAGTAATCGCACCCGGATCGCACCAAGCGGTGATCTCGGTACACTTTCAAATCAACTCTGGAGCGTTTTGTTAGAGGATCTGACCTCCAACAGCCCGAACTATGTGTAGCCTACTTAAGCGGATTTATGCTTCTGCGTTAAATCTACGCCGTGGCTACATACGTAGGTAGCCTACATGAAGACACGGACCCTGCGCCGTATTGCACAATACTGGCTACCCTGGCTTGGTACCGTTGCATCCCCCCGCCTCATTTCTGGTTCTCCTTCTCCATAAACAACATGGAATCAAGAAGAGAGTTAACTTTTCTGCTGCAATTTCCCCACCGTGGTCAGAAAGCACCGGAGAGACACTCTGGTTATCTCACTATGAATCTAAAGTCGCTACTCGCTCTGAAGCACTCCCTTACTTGCTCTCTGCAAGTTTAAAGTCATTACCTGACCTGATTGGGTTTCGTGAATGTTGTAAATGTTTGTTTTTAAGTAAGATGTATCTGTCTTGTGTTTCAGCTGCTGCTGTGCTTGCTTGCCTTCGTGGTTCCTTCCCTTCAGGCGGCCCTCATCTCCCTCTTCCCAAGCTTCAGTCTAGAGATCCGTTACATCTTCTTCCTGGTCGTGTACATCATCCCCCGCTTCATGAGCCCGGTCATCTATGGTTTTCGGGATGAGCAGTTCAGGAAGTACTGGACCCGGTACCTGGCTTGTCGGGGCACAAGTATGGTCAGGGTCAGACCGGCGTTACTGGCATTGAACCTGAATGCCAAATAATCACATCCAGCCAACCGACAGTCTACACATGAGCTCTTGGTTCAGTTCAGCTCAATTCAGTATACCTGAATGAGTAACTGCATTTGCAGTAATATCTGGTCACATGACATGCGGGTGTAAAGCAGTATGCAGAGGAAGCATCAACTTCACCGTACCTGCACCAGTTGTACTATGGCCTCGGCAGAACCTGCCACTACGGAAACTGTCAAAAAGGAACAGTATGTCTTTTGTTTGGGACTTTTCGGGCTTTAACAATGAAGATGCTGCTCAGCATGTTTAATATGTCTAATACTGTGTTGGTCATACTATACAATTAGCTTTGTTGAATAATCTAGATGATAAAGAGCTTAAAGATAAATGCATAATAAATCACAATATTTTTCCAAAACCGTTCAGCCTTAATTCACTATGCTGTGATTCCCCTGTCTTAAAGCTTTGTTGGATTAATTTAGCATTTAATACATTTTATGCATTTTGTCCTTGGCGACAGGATGAAGCTTTCATGACTGTTTACAGACAGTCAGCAAGACACAGAGGGATGAATGGATAAACTTCCAGAATACTTATTTAAGGGGCTACCGGAGGAGTTTTGGGGTTTTAACTCAAAAAAGACTTCCCTCCCTTTGCCAATAATACATTTTTCTATGACGTTCCAAAATGATTTGGGAAAAGGGCATGACCCTGCCCAACAACTTGTTAACGCCTTCTGTTCTGGTTTGCGCTTGGCAAAGATGTATAGATTGTCATTTTTTTTTTTTGCAACATAGACATGAAACGCCACCAAGATGGCGGCCACTTCACTAGCTTACTCACCAACATTGTTGTGGAAACACGGACAGTTTGTGTGTTTTGTCAAACCCAGATGTTACTTTTAAACGATAAAAGCTAATTTTATGTCAAAAATTATAAAGGGTCGCCTGGGTATCTCAACTGGTTGAGCGTGCGCCCTATGTACAGAGGCCCAGTCCTTGTCGCAGACGGTTCGGTTCTGACCTGCGGCCCTTTGCTGCATGTCACCCCCCCCACCCCCCCTCTCTCTCCCACTTTCCTGACTTATTCTGTCCTATAAACAAAGCCAATAAAAGCCAAAAGAATCTTTGAAATAATGACAATAATACAAATGACTGTTTACTGTTATTGTTCCTAAGGACAGTGCAGGTTGCATGAATAAAGAGAAAAATCATTAAAAATGTTGCTTTAGCTATTGTTGGTAGGGAGAGTCATTTTGTATCCTTCTATCAGTCAATTTAGCTATCAGTCTCTCCATTTAAAAGACATCATACATCATATGAAAATACACACAACAACAGAGTATTTGCTTAAGGCTCCACTGAGTGAAGTCACGTGTTAAGAAAGAAGTAAAGGGGAAACAGACACACATCCAGATGTTGGCCACTAGATGGATCCACCATCACACACATGCAGAAAAATGTGAAATACAGCTTCCCAAAAGGAAATATTAATCAATTAACAAACGGGAGTAATGAGACATGTTTTTGTCTATTTCATTTTAAAATCAGAGATTCACATACACTAAGTACCTGGTAAATACAAATAAAAGTCATTCATTTGATTAAATCTAAAGTATAATGGAGAGAAAACCTATATTCTCTAATGAGCTGCTGAGTAAACTGAAGAGTCAGCTGTTGTTATTAGGGAACTTAAAGGCCTTGCTTGGGATATGGCCGTCTCTCTGGATATTAGAGGCAGTGATTAAAAAAGTGGGTTCATTAATGATTTTGCACATACACACACAGTCTTAAAATCCCAGTTGTGACATAGCAGGAATATTACAAAAGTGCCACAGAAAATATAAACGTCCATTCAGAACCACAGTGCACCTTACTGACTACAACATACTGAGTCTCAGCAGAGATGTGAAAATAAAGACTTACAAACATAATTAAACTGGCTCTACATTTCCCCCTGAGTGCCACAAACACACCCTATAAACAACTCCGTGCAGGATCAGTATATTAAAGAGAGGAGCAACATGTCTCTAGTTGTGAGTAGGACAGTAGCCTACTGTGTTTAATGAGACACATATGAGACAGATGTGCTAATAAACTCTATTACTACAGCTTTCACTGCTGTTGATGCACGGAGCAGCCATGAAGTTCAGAATCAGAAAAAACAAGCTCAGTGGGCAAAAATGTAAATTTGAAAGTTAGGAAGATGTCAGTTTTATCAATGATGTTTCACTTTGGGGATTGTTTAAGTGACATCTAAAATTCTGCCGGATATCCCTCGTTTAGATCAGATGTCGTTCACCTTTCTCTTTCTTTGGTTTTGTAGCCTAATTATTGTGTGTGCAAACTCATGATGACTCTGGTTACCTGGTCCTCAGATCTCTGCAGGGTAAATCCAGACCGCTAGCTAGACTATCTGTCCGATCTGAGGTTTCATTTGCACAACTAAAACTACTTTTACACACGTTCCACCAAAACAACTTTCTTCCTGAGGTTGTTTTGCAGTGGCACCGTGGCTCCGTCCTACGCTTTGTGCCGCCCTTGACGATTGTGATTGGTTTAAAGAAATGCCAATAAACTAGAGACAGTTTTTCTCCCATCCCAGAATGCAGTGTGGTCTGGCCAGACCGTCCTCCACAGCACTGGTGAGGAAGGTCTGGCAAAGCGAGACTAAGGCGATGTTCACCAATGTTTCATTTTCATTTATTTGTAAAACTTATGTAATGTTAGCCTACCTATTTACAGATAATTATTTTAATTTGTGAAACTTCTTTGTGTTGCCTACTTGTAGATCCATTTAATATTTGCAAATTTCTTTTTTAATTTCCAAATGAACTTTTTGTAATTGTAGAATATGTTTAATATTTACAGATTGCATATTTACACACTGCTTGTCAATCTCTTCCTACAAACCGAATGAGACAAATCCCATCCCAGTGGGGTCTTCCAGTTAGATTTTCCTACTGGGTAGTTGTAAATTCCGACTTCCCTGTGGAAATGGAACGCACCACTAGTTCGGACAGGCGACCCTGTTCCGGTATGTGACGGAAAAAGCCGAAGAATCCCTCAGAGAAAACAGACCGAGAACAGCGGTTCAGATGGAGGAAACCTGCACCGCAGCGGGCTCACTGATCTCTCCTCAGCAGTTTAACATCACAGGCAGAAGGAAGGTGGTTTGTGAAGTGTTTTTAAGCAGAAGAAGCTCGCAGTCCGCTTCAGAAGATCCGTGTGTGACATGTTTGCTCCTTTTTCATGCGTGAAAGTAGGCCTATAAAAACTTAGAGGCGCAACATGGGGTGAATGTGACTTTGAGGAGGATGCTGATCCGTTGACGAAAGAGTGACGTGACCAAACTCACAGGTAAGTCTTAGTTAAAACGGTGTTATCTGAACATTAAAAGTTGAAAGTGCTCCTCTTCTCCAACGTCTACATATTTATTATCTAAGATAAGGTGTGGCGACGGGACACTGGGGTGCGGATGTCCACCCCCAGAAAGTTTTGAATGTCATACACTTCATTTCCTGCGTTTTGGTGTATTTAAGATGAAATCTCTGCATCCCTCTATGGTGCAAAATGTCTCTATGTAAAGGAAAATGTCATTAGTTAATAGGCTACACTCCTGTAATCGTCTAAACTGTATGCACATTTAAAACATCGCACGTGTATCGGCATGTTATATATTTTTATTTCTAGAACCAGCCTACATTTTAGCATCTTAGATGGTTGCTAGATGACCAAATAACTAGTAGCCTACTGTTAGAGAAGGAGACTGTGTCAAAGCCATGAGCTGCAAAGTTTAAGTCAACACAAAATTTAAGACATGACTTTCAAAATCACATCTTTATTATTCATGCTTCTGTTGTGCTATTTAACCCCCCCCCCCACACACACACACACACACACGCACACACACCTCCCACCCCACCCCATGCAGCACAAGTTCACACAATTATTGACTTCCGTCAGATGTATCGACTGCACTTGAAGGCAGCTTCATTTCACATAGAAAGAGACAGATACATATTCTGAATATTGGGGGGGGGGGGGGGGGGGTCTACCCCTATGTGGTGCTGCATGGTGCCTATGCTTGTCTCATGTTGTTTGCACTGTTTCACTTCATAGTGTTTGAGAGAGAGTTTGTAATTGAGGCGCATTTTTTTTCACTGCTGTGATTTTAAGCCCCAACCTGTCTCATGCTGAATTATAGATGAACTTTATTTCTGTATGTGCAGCCCGGCAGCTCCCCCGAGAGCTCAGCATGGGCCCCACATGTAATTATAGACACACAGAAAGACAGAGTTTCATTGTCCCGCCATTTACTGGATTTTGAAGAGGTCGATATTAAAGTAATCGCCAACTGTTCTGCTGTTAGGTTTGAGTCGAACTTCTCTGATTGCAGCTTATTAAATGTGAATATTTTCTAGTTTCTTCTCTCCTCTGTGACAGTAAACTGAAAATTTTTGAGTTGTGGACAAAACGAGACATTTGAGGACGTCATCTTGGGCTTTGGAAAACATTGATCCAACATTTTCTTTGTACCATTTAACATTTCATAGACCAAACACCTATTGACAGATTAATTGACATTGAAAACAATCGTTAGTTGCAGCCCTAGCTTGTACAAAGGAAACAAAAGGAAATCATTTAAAAAAATTGACATGACATAAAACTCACAATTTGACACATTATTCACAATTATGGTTCTATTGAGACCTTAACATTAATACAGATTCCATTGTGGAGCTAATTAAACAAATTTAAACCTCTGTCTCTATGTGTAGTGTTGTTTAGATACGAGGACTAAAAAACGCTCATGTGGGTCGTATTAGAGAGTAGGAACAATCGACCTATGTCATCGTATAGCAGGGCTGTAGTCAAGACCACCTTTGTCGAGTCCAAGATAAGTGCAAGACTAGGACTAGTCGAGTCCAAGACAAGGTTTGAGTCCGAGTCAAGACCGAGTCCTGGACAGGAATAAAGGTTTTATGCATGACAGTATCAAGACAATCATTTTGTTTTTCACTTTCCCTCCAACATTATTATCAACATAGTAAAGACACCTGGACTCGGTCCAGACCAAAAGCCTTATTGGGCAAGACCAGTGGTTGAGACCGAGAGAAGTCCAAGTCCAAATACTAGCGAGACTGAAACAAGTCCGAGACCAGGACTAGTCGAGTCCAAGTCAAGACCGAGTCCAAAGAGGTTCGAGTCCACTAGAAGACCGAGTCCAGGACAGGAATAAAGGTCTAATGCATGACAGTATCAAGACAATCATTTTGGGTTTCACTTTCCCTCCAATATTATTTTCAACATAATAAAGACACCTGGACTCGGTCCATACCAAAAGCCATATTGGGCAAGACCAGTGGCCAAGACCAAGACAAGTCCAAGTCCAAATACTAGCAAGACCGAGACAAGTCCGAGACCATAGAAAAACGGACTTGAGTCCGGACTCGAGTCCTACAGGCCTGTCATGTGGTTTGGAGGACTTGTTGGCATTTACAGTATAAAAGCTAAATTGCTTCCCACATACACACCCACCTGCATGAAGACAGAGTTAAGATTCCATAACTGTATGTACTTCACATGTCCATAAATCAGAGAGGAGAGAGACAGAGAAAGGAGATTAAATAACAGCAGGAAGAGAGTGAAAGATTCAGAGACAAATGAAGTTGGACTGCTCTGGTTGAAGCACCATTAAGTCCACATTAGGTTATCACCTGTCTGCGATTCCTCGGGCCATTTCCTACACTCTGCAATAAGAGACTATGAAACATTTTAACGTTACATTACAGCTATACTTTACCTGGAGCGGGGCACTTACCGCTGCCTCCAAATGGATTCATCCCTCAGGTCTGGTAGAGTGGAACAGCTGCTGATGTTATTCACAGCAGGAGGTATCACTCTGATCAGAATAAAAAACGAAACTCTGAAATTATGATCCAGCTACCATCTTAATTACCATAGATACAGAACAAAACAAAGAGAGATTCAAAAAAGAGGAATAAAATGACCCAATATGGACACACAATGATCACAGGTTGGTTATAGATTGTATTCTGTTGACTATGTATGTGTTGAGGAGGTCAGAAATGTTGATAAAAGGGGGTGGTGATGTAAAAAACAACAACTGAGACACAAAACAACCACATAGAGACACAAAACAACCATAAAGAGACACAAAACAACCACATAGAGACACAAAACAACCATAAAGACACACAAAACAACCACATAGAGACACAAAACAACAACAAAGACACAACCCAACCATATAGAGACTTAACCCAACCAAATAGACACAAAACAACAGAGACACAAAACAACCACATAGAGACACAAAACAATAACAGACACACAACAACAACAACAGCAGAGACACAAACCAAGCAAATAGAGACACAAAACAACCACATAGAGACACAAAACAACCATAGAAACCATTTAGACACAAAACAACCACATAGAGACACAAAACAACAACAGAGATACAAAACAACCACTAAAAGACACAAAACAACAACATAGAGAAACAAAACACCAACAGAGACACAAAACAACCACTAAGACACAAAACAACCACATAGAGACACAAAACAACCACAAAAAGACACAAAACAACCACATAGAGACACAAAACAACAACAGAGACAAAAAACAACAGAGACACAAAACAACATCAAAGACACAATCCAACCACGTAGAGACACAAAACAACCATAGAAACCATTTAGACACAAAACAACCACATAGAGACACAAAACAACAACAGAGAGAAACAAAACCACAACAGAGACACAAAACAACCACTAAGACACAAAACAACCACATAGAGACACAAAACAACAACAGACACACAAAACAACAACAACAAAGACACAACCCAACCACATAGAGACACAAAACAACAACAAAGACACAACCCAACCACATAGAGACACAAAAAACCACAAAGAGACACAAAACAACAACAGAGACACAAAATAACCATCGACATAGAGACAAAAAACAACCATAGAGACACAAAACAACCACATATAGAAAGAAAACAACGACATAGAGACACAAAACAACAACACAGAGACACATGTCCTCCCTCTGTCCTGTTGTAACGGCTGCAGGCTGATCAGATAAAAAGAAACTGAAATTACGACCCAGATATCATCTTCATTCCCTCACACTGTACTTGTTGCTAAGCAATATTTTTATCTTTTATTTTTGACCAACTGAATTATTGTTTCCTGGCTCTGATATCAACACCATATTGTAAGAAAATATTTTAGGCAACAGTGGGAACACTTAGGGCCTTCGAGGCAGAAGAGCGACTAAAATCGTCACATGATACTTTTCACAGTTTCAGAGTTTGATGTGAATATTATTATTAATTCATCTGTGTTGGGATTTCTAGTGAAAGTTTGTGCGCCATGTGGGTGTTTGTAGGAGTAGTAGATGAGCATGTGTGGGAAGTAGTTTTCTTTTGGATGCATCTATTTGTAGATTATTTTAAATTTTAATCACATAGTTCCTTGCAACCATGGTTTATGTTGGTATGAATTTAATCATGATTTGAGTGTTTACTGAGCCAAAATGTCAGTTTAGTTTTGTTAAAATCTGTATTATGGCTTGTTACACAGAAAACACCAAAACATGGATTTACATTTAGTCTGCAAAGATATAAAGAAAATCTGGTAAAAGCCTTTTGGCTCTTAATCAATGCCCATTTTTTGTTGTAGTTTATATCTGGGACATCAAATTAGTGTGTGGTTGCCTTCTCTTGGAAGTGCATTTAGCAGAGTAGATTACATTAGAGTGCCTACGTTGCAAAAGAGAGGCTCAAATGTTTGGAGCGGAAAATAAAACTCAAGCTCTTCCTTGCCAGAAAGTTTTTGTGTGGTGATTGCTGACTCAGCATGAGATAAAGAAAAGAAAGAGCTTAGCTCCAAACAAAGTTCAATGTCAAACTAGAACCGCCAGCAGTTACAACGCGGTCCAAGCCTCATCGCACCGGTCGTCCCGACGCGAGTCGGCATCGGCCGAAAGCAGAACCTGAAGCGTAACGCGGGGAGGCAAACGTCAGGAAATATTGAGACAAAACAACCACATAGAGACACAAAACAACAACAACAGAGACACAAAACAACAACAACAACAGAGACACAAAACGACCACAAAAAGACTCAAAACAACAACAGAGACACAAAACAACCACATAGAGACACAAAACAATCATAGAGACACAAAACAACCACATAGAGACACAAAACAACCATAGAGACACAAAACAACTACATAGAGACACAAAACAACCATAGAGACACAAAACAACCGTACAGAGACACAAAACAACCGTACAGAGACACAAAACAACTGTATAGAGACACAAAACAACCGTACAGAGACACAAAACAACCGTACAGAGACACAAAACAACCACGTAGAGACACAAAACAACCACATAGAGACACAAAACAACCGTACAGAGACACAAAACAACCACGTAGAGACACAAAACAACCACGTAGAGACACAAAACAACCGTATAGAGACACAAAACAACCACGTAGAGACACAAAACAACCACGTAGAGACACAACCATATGGACACAAAACAACCAAAGAGACACAAAACAACCACGTAGAGACACAAAACAACCGTATAGAGACACAAAACAACAACAGAGACACAAAACAACCAGATAAGTATTTTTTTGTGTGGTGATTGCTGACTCAGCGTGAGATAAAGAAAAGTAAGAAAGAGCTTGGCTCCAAACAAAGTTCAATGTCAAACTAGAACCGCAAGTAGTTACAACGCGGTCCAAGCCTCATCGCGCCCCTTGTCCCGACGCGAGTCAGCATCGGCCGAAAGCAGAACCTGAAGCGTAACGCGGGGAGGCCAACGTCAGGAAATATCAAGAGGTGTTAAAAAGGTCGTAGGACCATGCAGACCATTGTTCTCACATATGTTGATATCACACACACAGCAATAACAAACAAGCATTTGTGTTGTCTAAAACAATTCAATATATTTGGAGTCATCCGTTGCAAAAATAAACAAATTGAACATTATAACTCATATAAAGGACATATTAGTTAAATTTCTTACATGCAGTGTATCAATCTTGCATGTAAGAGTACGGATCATTTGCACAATGACCTCGAAAAACTCTGGGCTTCAATGGTTGAACCATTGTACAGCGTTTTGTTCTTTATGTACAAAACTGAGTAAAGTCTACGTGTAAAGGAGACTTTCTACATCGTACAACGGCTGTTTGCATCATAACTGTTCAAGCTGAACACACAGACGTGATCCACATATTGTTAGACTCTGTGTGACTAATGCTCTACGTGGCTGCATTATCTCTGACTTTCTACAACATAAAAGCATCAACGACCATTCAAACATGTAGAGAAGTCCGCTCAGTCGAGACATACAGTATAATGGACCAAATCCATCTTTGTGATCGGTGATTACTAACGTTAGAACTGTGTTGTACAGTGCTTGTTACAAGTTTAATTCACTGTTGGTTTTAAGGTTTCCTCCATTTCCATACTCTTTGTTGTGTCTGGACCAGGTAACCATGGTGAAGGAGAGTTTGCCCAGCTGGGTCCGACAGGACTCTGACGAGGCTCTTGTCCACGTGAACGTCGGCGGTCTGAAGAGGAGTCTCTGCTCCAGCACGCTGAAGAAGTTCCCAGACACCAGATTGGGGAAACTGCTGTCGTGTGATTCAGAGGAGGATATACTGCAGGTGGGTTGGTACAGTCATGAACTCTCTGTAACAACAACACAGACAGTCGTCCGCCTCACACCTCATCACACAAACACACAAACACACATACCCACATACACACCCCATCCCTAATCCCTACCCCTTTCTGAAAGGACTGCCTCGGGTACCTCTTTGTGTTTTTTCCAACCCAGTCACCTCAAAAAATCCCTTCATGTGACCACATGTACTGTGTGTTGTCCTGTGCATTATTATTATATCATGTCATTGTGTTTTGTGTTTTTGTATTGTATTCTTCTTTTTTCTCCTTCATGCTGTAACGGATGCTGGTAACTTTAATTTCATTGTGGGAGTCATCCCAAAGGGATTAATAAAGCTAAGACTAAGTCTAAGTCATCAAAAGCTCTAAAATGTCACTTCCTTCTCTCTCATGGCTATTTAATCCTTTGTCCCTTAATCATTCTCCTTTTAAAAATGTTTTTTTACTCATAATTTCCATCTTTCCTTTATCCACGCCTCCATTCTGTATCCGTCCTGCAGGTGTGTGACGACTATGACGTGCAGCAGAAGGAGTTTTATTTTGATAGGAATCCCGGCCTGTTCCCTTACGTCCTCCACTTTTACCAGACGGGCAAACTTCATATCATGGAGGAGCTGTGTGTCTTCTCTTTCAGGTCAGTCTTATTTTAACATCTTCCTGTCTAACAGACACACTTTAACTTTATCAGTTGCAAAAGCAGATAAATAAACTTTACAGATGTCTAAAATGGAGCTTGAAAGGGGCTTAAAACAGAGAATAAACACATTTATTCTCTAATAATTTTGACAGGATGTGGGTAGATCTTGGCTGGGTTCTCATAGTGTCATTTCACTATTCATTTGATGATTTAAAGCCCTGTTAGATGGAAACTTGTGTACAAACCAACCTGATTTGACTCACATTCCCCACACAGTCAGGAGATCGAGTACTGGGGCATCAATGAGTTCTTCCTGGACAGTTGCTGTAGTTACCGTTACCACGACCGCAAGCTGGAGAGCAGCCGGCATCACAGCTGGGACGACGAGAGCGACGTCAGCAGCGTCGACACATCTGTGGACGAGATATCTGACCTAAACAGGTAAAAGTAACAGGTAAAGGACTCTGGAGCCATTCGGAGTCTGGATTTTTGATGCCACCTGACTTACATGCGTCCGTCTGCACGTGCTCCTTAACATTAAATCCTCAAACCAGGGTCACACAGAATCTGTGCACGCTGAATTTCGTAGAATATTCCGTCGTTTTGCAGCAGATTTTAAACAAATTAAAACTAAAGACTCAGAATTTAACACATCCCCACCTCAACTTGAAAACCTGCCTGCTAAATTCCTCAGACATTCATCTGGATCACTGCTGAAAACAAAACAACAAACCCGCTGATTGTGTTTGGCTCTACTTGTAACTGCCCCTCTCAAATCTTGTAATTCCCTCTAAGTACACGGAGACACAAGTGGTTTCTTGCTGCTGGTTTATTGAAGTCCTCGCTCCAAAGCCACTGTTAAAACTCGTTGGCTGCATGGTTCGAGCAAAGTGAAGTCTTTGAGTCTTCAGAGGTATAACCGCTCAGATCAAGGTCTGCTTCAGCCAGCCTGAAATCTCTCCTGGACACACACACATCCATGCTATCTGCTGCCTGCTGGTGTTAAGCAACAGCACAACTCACGCGAGAGCAGCCCACCAAAACTTGTTAATTACTTCAAAATAAAAGCATAAACAACAACTGTTACTTAAATAGTAAAAAGGGAAGTATACAAATTATAAAATGTAATTCCAACAATCACAACTCTGCTGCACTGGTTTTTGACCCGGAAGTAGAAGACAGCAGTAGGAAGCAAAGACGCAAAAAACAACACAAGCTTGACACCTTAAAACCCAATGAGGACGTTGCCATGGCGAAAAGTTCTCCATGTTCTCCCTGCTTTCCAAGTTGTTGAGATTTTGACGAAGGTCTGCTGGAGAGAAAAGCCGTAATTCCAGCAGTTCTACGTTGGTGAGCGCCACCTGCTGTCCTGGACGTGGAGATACTCCTGTCATTATTACCTGCTCATGCATAGCTATGGGAAGAACTGGCAGAACCCCGGTTACAGCTGTGCAACAGAATGACTTACTCCATCTTTCTCCATCCTCACAGGGAAATGCTACATTTCCAGAAGGTGCGTTATGGGAACGTCAGGAAGTGTCTATGGCTGACGCTGGAGAACCCGGGATACTCTATCCCCAGCAAGCTCTTCAGTCTGGTCTCTATTGGGGTGGTGCTCACATCCATCGCCACCATGTGTATTAACAGCATCCCGGAGTATCAGGTTGGTGCAGTGAGCTGAAAAGATTGTGAAACCAAACAAAGATTTTATTAGAGGATTATACAGTAGTCTGGAACTTATTTGCTCATTATTAGAACTTGTTTGAGAGTTGATTGTCAAAAGTTGTATTGCTTCTTGCACACAGACATCATGCACCAATTTCTAAACTCTATGCGACTTATTCTTTTAATGGATACATTATCGCTGATGTCCATCAATGTCCAATATCTATAAATCTACTTAGAAGTCACTGGAAAAGACGATCCTTATAACTGCAGAACTTAACCAAGAATCATCACGTGGAAGTTGTCTCCAGTATCAGAGTAAAGCAGTGATAGTAGTCTGTACATTCATGGGTACACTACTGCAAACAGGAACTATTGACAGCTAATCGATATAGCTTTAATGGAGACAACTTACTAAAATGAGTAGGGATAGTGTTGGGGGGCTGGCGTCTCCCTTAGAGATCGGGTGAGAAGCTCATTTATCCGAGAGGAGCTCGGAGTAGAGACGCTGCTCCTTCACGTCGAAAGGAGCCAGTTGAGGGGGTTTGGTTATCTGGTAAGAATGCCTCCTGGGGGGATCCCTAGGGAGGTGTTCCAGGCACGTCCAGCTGGGAGGAGGCCTCGGGGAAGACCCAGGACTAGGTGGAGGGACGTCCATCTGGGAAGAGGCCTCAGGGAAGACCCAGGACTAGGTGGAGGGACGTCCAGCTGAAAGGAGGCCTCGGGGAAGACCCAGGACTAGGTGGAGGGACGTCAGGCTGGGAGGAGGCCTCGGGGAAGACCCAGGACTAGGTGGAGGGACGTCCAGCTGGGAGGTGGCCCCGGGAAAGACCCAGGACTAGGTGGAGGGATTATATCTCCAACCTGGCCTGGGAACGCCTCAGGATCCCCCAGTTGGAGCTGGTTGATGTGGCTTGGGAAAAGGGAAGTTTGGGGTCCCCTGCTGGAGCTGCTGCCCCCGAGACCCGATACCGGTGTGGGTGAAGATGGATAGATGGATAATGTTGGGTATTGGTGTCAGACTTTGAAAAGCCTTGTTTTTCCTCCTTGATTACCTCCAAAACAACTATTTACACAGAAACATTATAATAACTCAGAATGCCTGCTGTAATTATTCAGTTTAAAAGTTGGATGTAAAAACGCAGATGTAGGAACAAATCTTCCTCTTCCTTTCTCTCAGACATTTAACGATGAAGGGAAGTTGATGGAGGACCCGACCATGCAGGCTCTGGAGGTGTTCTGCATCTGCTGGTTCAACTTCGAGGTGAGGAGATAAAACCACAGTATGGTATGTACTGGCGATTCTGGGGAAGGGATCAAACTTATCAATGAAAAAAATAACAAATACTGAGTACTGTTTCCCTGTTTCTCTGGTTGAGGTGGTGTCGCGGCTGCTGCTTTCCCCGAACAGGAGAAAGTTCTTCCATCACCCTCTGAACATCATCGACATGGTGTCGGTGGCTCCCATCTACATCACGCTGCTCTTTGACTTGACTTTGGGATCAGAGTCTGAACTGGGAAATTTGGGACGACTCATACAGGTTTACAATTCTGTACTTATTATTGCAAGTAAATTAAATGTACAGTATGTATGTAACCTTTGAATGAAGAAATACCAAATTCTTCACCTTTAAATGTCTAGGCAACAGGACTTTCGTCACAGATATAAAGGAACTGTGTCCTTGTTTGGACACTTCTTGGATCAGAATATCTGTTTAATTACAAATATAAATGACACTGTAATAGTTTAAGTTTATTAAATGGTTTTGAATTAAATAGTAGGCTAACTTCGAAAGTGTAATTTATAATCTTGGGAAATTTAGAGGAAATTTAACTTAAATAAACAGAATGCATTAGCCATCTTTCATCACTCTAACCTGTATTTCTCTCTCTCAGGTGTTCAGGTTAATGAGGATCTTCAGGGTTTTGAAGTTGGCCCGACACTCGACAGGACTTCGGTCCCTGGGAGCGACACTTCGGGTGAGTCGTGACTCGCTCGCTGCTCAGAGACAGAAATATGCAACGTCTGACTTTCTGACGCGGGGCAGACTCCCCGTGAAATTAAACCAACCGCCGAAACCTCTTGGGAAAAATGAAAACAATGTGATTAAGTTCTGGTGTGTTGACCTTTCTGCAGATAAAGGTTGATGGATCGTGGGCAAGTTGAAGGTCTGAGCTAAAAACCATTGTTGTGCTTTTGGTTTGAAGATGTTTTTTTATTTTTCAGAGAAATGGGGATTGGGATTTAATGGCAATTACCGTTTTTGTTCAACCTGGACCCATTTGGCCCCTACCTGGACCCTATTTTCCTATGTTTTTGTGTCTAAGTGACTGGTGGGAACAACAATCTTTGACATCAGTCCAGTATTATGCAAGATCGCTGCAGTCGGCAGTGGCGAATCAAGCTACAATGTAAGTTAATAGGACAAATGCCCAGCTTGTGTTTACCTTCACACAAGGGCTTGTTTTGCCGCTGACAGACTCAGATTAATATTCTAAGTCTCTGACAACATTATGGAAAGAATACTAAGGATGTCAACCTTTTTGTTAAAGAGTAAGATTCTTTTTTTAAACATAAAAAATCTGTAAAATTGCGTTTGCTAAACCCACCAGACTCCATGTAAATAAACAGTAATTTTAGCATTCTAAAATACACTTTATTCAAAGCCAACAGTAACAAAATAAAACTATGAAAAGCGTTTTTCGGTCGTCTTTCCACTTTTCCGACTATCACAACTCTAGTTTTGGTTGAAATAAACACATAGTTTACTGATTTACAGGTGATAATATGTTGGCTGTATACACGCTAAAAGTATTTTTTTTCTCAATGGAGTCCAGTGGGTTCAGCGCTGGCGACTTCAGATCTGTTTCTGGTTAAACAGAAATGTCTCAAAGAGGTTTTAAAGTTCTATCTTTGTTGGGATCCTTTCCATAATAATGTCAGACATTTATAATATTAATCTGAGCCTGTCAGTGGCAAAACAAGCACTTTTAATGGATGGAAATTGAAGGTGCGCAATTGCCCTCTTAACTTCCATTGTAGCTTGTTTGGCCACTGCCGACCGCAGCAAACTTGCTTAATACTGGACAAATGTCAAAGATTGTTGTTCAAATCATTCACAGATACAAAAACATAGGAAGATAGGGTCATGTAGTTACCCTTTAAGGGACATGCTTCAACAACTAGTTGTAGTGAAAACTTCTGCTTTCAAAATACATTAATCGTGTTTTTCAAATTATGGTTTCATCTTTAAGCTGCACTGTGATTTCAACCCCCTTTAGTATTAAATTTTCTTGTGCTTAAGGTTGCTTTGCAGAAACGAAACCAAGATATCTTTCAGCCTTTCACTTCTGATGCCGCTCATGAATTATGAGCATGCTTTCATCTAAATGCAAAAATAATGAGTTCACAAAAAAGTAAAACAAATGACTCATCTATTTACATTACAGCTCATACGTAATGTTTTATACGCAGCTAATGCTCCCCTCATCCTCTCTGTAGAAAGAGCTCTGTTATGATAGATGAGACTGGAACATGAGCTGTGATACTCTCAGATACTCTACATCTCATGTCCAGTGAGGCCAATGTAAGGAAGGGGGGGTAACTGACTGAGCATCAGATGCATAGTCTCTGCTGGTAAAACCGATTGTACATTACAACAACATCTGATTTCAACTGACCTGTCTATACTGTCTAAATTTGTAAAATCCATGAAATAATAAACTTTTCTGTGTTTTTGAAATGATGATGGAAATCATTTCAAAAACACTTTAGCTATCTATAGTTGTTTGATTGCTAACGTTGGCTCAAAACGCCATTCAACTGACAGCCTTTGTTGTGTTTGATGCTAGCTCGTAGCTAAGCTAGCAGTGAACCAACTTGGTTAAGTAGGTCAATTTTTACTGGGTTGACATTACAGAAGTCTCTTGTTAGATTAGTTATCTATGCTACTTGTCGCAAAGTGACGCATGTGCAACTCAAAGCTTCAGTCGATTCACATCGGGGAGTGACAGCGGGAATTTCAATGCAGCTAGTGTATTACTGTCAATTCAAATAATACGGTAAGAAAAGTTTGTTTATGTACAATAAAACACCTTAACCTTTAAAAACAGTATGCTTAGGCCTACTGTAAAAAAAGTAGTTTACTGGCGAAGCAGCTGCAGTATATTACGGTGAAAGGTTTTACTGTGTACCTGAAATCGAAATTGCAGTTCACATCTGATCAACTGAGCAGCCGTGGTTTCCACAGGCTTCTACAGACAGAGAACTTCACAGCCTAAAGAGTTAGAAGATAAAACATTCACCGCAGGCTCATTTAAGTTTTCCTCCATCTTGTTTCTGCAGCACAGTTACCGTGAGGTTGGCATCCTGCTGCTGTACCTCGGGGTCGGAGTGTCCGTCTTCTCGGGTATCGCGTACACCGCCGAATACGAAGAGGTAACGCTTCACTCTTACTCTGTACTTTACCATAAACATTACATTTAGGGTTTAAACCGTGAAGAGGTGGAACCCTTCTTCTTCTTTTTATTATTATTTGTTGTCTGCTGTGCTGGATCAAATTCCTGTGAGCTGGAATGAGCTAGAAACATGAAACTTGGGGGAATAACTGGAAATGGTGTACATGTCCTTCCATAGAAATGTGAACCCAATCCACCTAATGGCGCTGTATCTAAGGCTTCAAAATGCTTTGAAACTTTGAAAGGCCACGCCCCCCACACAACGAAAGTCCGATTGACTTGCAATTTCTCACACAGGTGTAGCTTAATGTGCTCTACAAAAAAGCCTCTAGGACCATTAAAGTCCACCCATAAAAACGTTCCGCGATTTTGAATTTCTTTAAAAAAACACATTTTTGAGATCTACTCCTACACCGTAGCTCCGATTACGCTAGGGGCAGTTACAGGCGCAAGATAGGTGAGTGGCATTACACACATTTTACTATAAATCACATATTCATTGTCCAATCATCACAAATCTCTCAGGATTAGGAGACTGTTTTGGTTCTTCACAGAAAAGGGGGAGGGACTGAGAAGTTGTAGTTCAAATTTTACAAAGGGGTTGCTGTGATCTCCACTTTTGTGTCTTAACGTCTTAAAACACTTCATTTTCTGCATCAAGTTATTGTGCAAATGTTTTTATTCATGTAAAGGAAATATAAAAGGTTTTTAGGGTGGGTTGCATTGGCCAGTTTTGATTATTTTGGGGGTTGTAAACCCGCTTTCCCCACTGTAAATGACACCCATGGTAACCCAACATAACTATAAAGCACCTCTGTCTGTCTCTGTGCTCAGGATGTGGGTCTGGACACCATCCCGGCCTGCTGGTGGTGGGGGACGGTGAGCATGACGACGGTGGGCTACGGCGACGTGGTGCCCGTTACGGTGGCCGGGAAGCTGGCGGCCAGCGGCTGCATCCTGGGCGGCACCCTGGTGGTGGCGCTGCCCATCACCATCATCTTCAACAAGTTCTCCCACTTCTACCGGAGACAGAAAGCCCTGGAGGCCTCGGTGAGGAACAACCACCGCAGGAAGATGAGGATGAGCTGCGATAACGAGCCGGAGGAGGAAGAGGAGGAGGACGAGGAAGAGGAGGGGTCAGACGGGGACAGGAGGTGTCTGGACGATGATGATACTGATGGCGTGGAGGAGGGCGATGTAGACCACGAGGATGATGGAGGTGTGATCAACTACAGCTACGTGGAGCATCCGTCCTACTCGTCCATACTGAAGAGGAAGGAGCAGCTGTGAGGAGATGAACGCTCACGCTGGAGATTACAACATAACATTAAAACCATAGACTGTAAGAATAATGCACGTAGCATCCGGGATGTCGCCCGTTGGTTAGTGGACTGCCAGTTTGATGCTTCGAGTTTAGCGATAAAGGCATACATTGTTTTCTTGCAACCGGATATTACGATGGGCGGAGCTTCGAGGGGAGGACACGCGGCAAGTTCAGGTCTAATTTAATGTCCACAGTGTTAGCATGACTGAGCCTCTGTCCCGACTGTCAGGTCCTGCAACTAACGATTAGTTTCTTTGTTGATTAATCTGTAGATTATTTTCTGGATTAATGGATTAGTTGTTTGGAAAATGGTTAAAAATGTGTTTCCCAAAGCCCAAGACAACATCCTCAAATGTCTCGTTTTGTCCACAACTGAAAAGATATTCATTTTACTGTCACAGACGAGAGAAGAAACTAGAAAATATTCACATTTAACAAGCTGCAATCAGAGAAAATTTACTTTTTTCTCATAGAAAATGCTTATATCCGATCAATCAACCATCAAAATAGTTCTTTGCAGCTCTAGTTGTCATGTGTCTGTGCATGTTTGGGTGTTTCAGGATGGAGGATTGTTACTAATGGATGTGTTGCTCTGATAAAAACACAAAGGTGAAGAATCACAATGGGACAAAAAGGCCTGAGCTCAAAGGCCTGCAGCTCTGTAGCAACGATGAATTGAACTACTTCCAGGACTGAACGCATCCAAATGAAATAAAAAATATATGAAATGTGTGAAAGTACTTCTGTGGAAGGAGAAGAGATATTTAAAGAAGCAACCACTCTATAAAGGAAAAACATCGCTGCACTGAACTCTATGCTCTTTAATACTTTACTCGAGTATTTCATTTTCTGCTAATTCATTCATTTTCCCCCCACTATTTTTATAATATCTTCAGTTTCTTTGCAGATTCGGATTAATATTACAAGATATGATCAACACATTAATTATGATGTATTATTCCAGCTTAGGTTAGAATAACACTTTATTGGGCGCACTGGTAGCTCAGTAGGTAGAGTGGGTGCCCATATGTAGAGGTTTACTCCTCGACGCAGTGGACCCAGGTTCACCTCAGACCTGTGGCCCATTGCTGCATGTCATTCCCCCCCTCTCTTCTCTTCCATGTCTTAGCTTTCCTGTCAAATAAAGGCCTAAAAATGCCCCCCCAAAAATGGACAACACTTTATTGATCCTGGGGTACGCATTCTCATGAACATATAGGGAACATTTGATCACCGTTTGCGACGGTTATCGGATTGAACATGTTGTCTCAGAAAGGCGTTAAAACGGCTTTGCATTAAGAGTGTTTTGGGCTTCTGCATCAAATCGGTGGCGTACCCCCCGCAGACCCCTCTGCACTTCATTAAGCCTCCCTGTGTACCTAATTTCATCTAATTTCAGCAGAAAATAAAGCTGCCATGCATAAATCTCTATATGAATATGATAATCTTAGTTAGACATTAGTTATGACTAATGATGACAAAGCACCCTCCGAGCCCTCCGCCATAGCTCGACGTGCACCTCCAGAAATGTGCAACTTTGCGTCGAGGCGACGCAGACCGCATGGACTGTGATTGGTCAACTCGTCCTGTGTGTTGACAGTAGTGGTGATAGTGGGGACTAGCAACATGCTAGTTCACTGACCTCGGCAAATGAACAGACATATTTTGGTTACAATGGGAAAGGGAAGTTTGGGGTCCCCCTCTGGAGCTGCTGCCCCCGCAACCCGATACCGGATACGCGGATGAAGATAGATGGATGGATGGATGGCAGGAGGGAATATTAGTGAAATATTCACTTTCCTTAGCCATGGAAGAAGCTTAGTTGGAATATTGTCTTTTTTGAAATAAGGGCAAAAACTGGAATGTTATGTGCATGTAAACACAGTCAGTCAGAGTTTTATTAACATAGCGTCTTTGAGGAACAGAAGAGCTTGAAAGCTGTATATGATTCCATATCTGCAGTATTTTTGCCTCAGTTCCTACCAAAGACTTCTGGACTGGTTTCAGTTCTGTGTGAAGGATGATGACGAGTGGCGGCGTGCCACACAGTTCATTTACAGGATGACTTTGTGAAAACGTCTGCAGTGTTTACTGGATAATGGATCACACCCATCAAACTTTCATTTAATATCATCTATGAGTCCCCCCAAACGGTGGCCACTCTGTATTATGAGCTGCTGTGCTGACTGAGCATCGTCAACTCAGGGGCAGAAGGGGACACGGCGGGTTTTAGGGTCCTGGTTCCATCATACTCAATATTTCAACGGAGGATGGATGAAATATTAAGGTTTACACAAATGAAAAGTCCACAGAAAGTATCTTTATACTAATTTCTATGTTGAGCTTTATCATATCAACTAAATACATCTACATGCCGAGAGAAGAGACAAGAGGAAGCTTTTAGGAAGTCTAAACAACAGCAAGGATAAAGGGACCACGTCTATGTAAAAGAGACTTCAGATACAGTATAGGGGACCACTAAGGTCTATATAAAAGAGACTTCAGATACAGCATTAGGGGACCACTAAGGTCTATATAAAAGAGAC